>NW_027443044.1:2500-12500 GCF_048569485.1 Anomaloglossus baeobatrachus | reverse complement strand
CAACATTACATAATAGGTTACCATAGAGGTAACATGTAAAAACCAGGTAAAGAGGTGACAGTAGTAAAAGCCAAAAAACAGAGGTGAATGATAAAAATATATGCAACCTACCTCCATAGAGAAGGGGGAACTAATTTCCACAGGTGAAGGGAGTGAATGTAAGAAGGAATAGAACAGAGGGAACACTCTTGATATCGCTTTTTTTCTATTGGTCACAGAAAACAATTCCTATGAATAAAGGTAAAGGATTGAGTAGGTCACAGACCAAAATATACAGTCATAGGGACCCCTAATGGGGATATGTATGTCTGGATTGGATTACCTGAAAGGTGAAGTATCTCAGGGTGCGTCTGCTTTGGCGAAATCTAATAGGTATGCCCGTAGAGTATTTGGGATTGTGATCCCTATAGTATAGAACGAAGAATAATGATGGGTATTTATTCACAAAAGATTAAAAGAAGTATCTATTGGGCATTAGCTACCTTGTAGTACTGTATATCCTTGTTTCAGTAATATTGAGAATAATGCAGAACCTTGTTCCGGCTATGTTATTCTCAAATACCGCACCACAGTGTTTATCCTATAGAGAAAGGGACGTATATAATTAACCAGTCACTGGAGCTATGTTATGGGTTGTCTAGCAACAAAAATACCATTTTGAATTCCACAAATGTGTTGTAGTTACTTGTTATCCCTGTGTGGATCCTTGCAGTATGTGGCCCCTTAAGAGAAATGAGTTGAGCATAGGAATATTGTACATATGTGCGGTCATTAGTATACAATGTAAAGCAATGGTACCTTAGAGCAGTCTAGATTAATGGTCACCACTTGTTGCAGGGAGTAGTTAACCAGCAGAAGCTTGCTGTAATCTAGGAGAGGTAATATGTGTCAGGATTGCAAAACAAGTGCCAGGTCATGTAATGGAGCTGCTCAGCATAGTAAGCGTTACCTGTGTTATTCTTATACAGAAGGTTTGAAAGGGGGAGTGTTGAGTGTCCCTCTATGGGATAAATAGACGAAATTAGTTGATTATACACAGGGTGCTGCTAGGTGGAGGGGTGTAGGATCGCAACATACCTTATGAACGCCGTCTTCCCAGACTGTGGCTGCTGCAATGAGGGACTACGCTCTCCGGCTATTTACTTCCGAAAACCGGAAGTGACGTCAGACGCCGGCGCATGCGCAGTAGCGCTTATGCGTTCGTATTGGTGTAAATAAGGTACCGTTAGGTATGTAGTAGAGGCACAGGCGCCTGCGCAGTTGATGATTTTAGATACTTAGGGGAATGCCAGTACTGGGAGGACGTTTTCACAGTATGTAGATGTTTGTAATAGTATACAGAGAGGATAAAAAATAGAGGATGAGAAAGGAGAAATGATAGACCTTGAGCAAAATGGTGTGTGGGAATCCCACTATAGATGGTACATATATACAATAAATAGTAAGCGAACATAAGTATATATATGTATAAACATTATGACTCTATTATAGCATCATTAGTGTATCACAATAGTTAGAAGTCATACAACGTTAGTTGTTTAACCTAAAGGAGAAAAAATGTTAATGCATATAGTATAAGGGTCCCAATATACTATTAGGTGCGTAACAGTATAGCAAACATAATACTATGTGGTGGTGCCAATATATACTTTACCATCTAACAGTGGGTGCGTAGTAGAAGCAGAAATGGTGGTAGAGAATTTTCTTAATTTTTCTGTAAAGAATTACAAGAAGATTAGTCCTCAGATATCCTACAGTTAAAAGAGTAGATAAACATGTGAAAGGTTATTTTGTAGGCCAATCAATTTCTCTATTAAGTCCTTTAGGTGTAAGGGTTTGGAGTTTGTATATCCAAAAACTTTCACGCTTTTTCAGGAGTTCTATGTGGTTGCCCCCACGTCGAGGCCTGTGTACTTTTTCTATAACTTGGAACCGCAATTGTGCCACGCTATGTCTGGCTTCATGAAAATGGTGGGGGATGGGAAGCCATAATTTCCCACATCTAATGGTCGATTTGTGACTAGCGATTCTGTCACCCACATGTTGGATCGTTTCCCCTACATACAGTAAACCACAAGGACACTTGATTATATAAACTACGAAATTACTTTCGCAGGTAAAATGCTCCTTGATCTGAAAGCTCTTTCCAGATCTGGGGTGCACAAAATGATCACCCTTTATCACGTTTGAGCAGGAGGCGCAGCTGAGGCAAGGAAAGGTACCAGTTCGTTTAGGAGCTAGAAATGTTTGAGTGTTAGGTTTTTCACTTCCCACATCGGCTTTGACCAGAGAGTCTTTTATATTTGGTGGTCTTCGTTTACACATTAGTGGGGGAAGGGTAAAAGAACTTACTTCAGGATAGGCCTTTTGGAGAAGCGGCCAGTGGCGATAAATGATGTTGTATATTTTGGGCATCGAGGGGTGGTGTGTATGCACAAACGGAATTCTGTCATATTTGATAGTCTCCTTTTCCGTAGGGATAGCAAGGAGAGCCCTTTCCTTTTCTGTTTTTAATAAGGTCTCAGGGTAGTTCCGTACAAGGAACCTCTCAGTCATCTCCTCTAATCTCTGTTTCCTGATGGTGTCATCTGAGACTATACGAGAAATCCTTTTAAACTGTGACCTTGGTAGACTGTTCTTGGTAGATTTCGGGTGACAGCTGTTGTATAAGAGCATACAATTGCGGTCAGTAGGTTTGCGATAGAGATCAGATGATAAAAGGCCCGTTGTATCTTTCTTAATGCACGTGTCTAGAAAATTGATTTCACTTGGGTGATGGGTAAGTGTAAATTTTAACTCAGGCCATATACCATTAATGTAGTTATCGAAGGAAGAGAGGCTTGTAGTGTCACCCTGCCATATGCAAAAGATATCATCGATGTAACGGACCCAAACCAGGGCCAGTTCATCGAACGATGGGTAGGAGTAGATGTACCGATTCTCAAAAAAATCCATAAAAAGGTTTGCGTACGCAGGGGCTACATTAGATCCCATTGCGGTCCCGTGGCACTGAATATAGAAGTCATCTTTGAATAGGAAGTAATTCTCATTGAGAACTATTTCTAGAAGAGCCATGATAAAGTTGATTGAGTCTTGCTCTAGATTGGTATCATCCAGTGCTAATTTGGTAGCTCTGATACCCTTTGAGTGTGAGATGGAGGTATATAAGCTGGATACGTCCCAAGTACAAAGGAGGTTATTGGGGGATACTGAACCTATACTTTTAATTTTTTGGAGAAAACTATTGGTGTCTAATATAAATGACCTGGTCTTTTTGGTAAGGGGGGTAAGAATCTTCTCGAGGTAGATGGAAAGGGGTGAGAGGATGGACTCGGTAGAAGCTACAATAGGCCGCCCGGGAGGGTTTGTGAGTGATTTATGTATTTTCGGTAGGATATAGAAAACAGGAGTTATGGGATGCGTTTTTGTTAGAAAAGAGCGAGTAGAAGAATCAATAGTGCCTTTGTCCTGATAGATGGTTAGTAGATTCTGAATTTTTTGTTGGATTTTGAACACTGGATCAAATGGTATTTTTTGATAAGTGGTAGTGTCGTCAAGTTGGCGTCTTATTTCTTTTATATAGTCATGTGTGTTCAGAATCACAATTGCTCCTCCTTTGTCTGCCGGCTTGAGGGTTATCATTTTGTTGTTCCTTAAGGAACAACAAAATGATAACCCTCAAGCCGGCAGACAAAGGAGGAGCAATTGTGATTCTGAACACACATGACTATATAAAAGAAATAAGACGCCAACTTGACGACACTACCACTTATCAAAAAATACCATTTGATCCAGTGTTCAAAATCCAACAAAAAATTCAGAATCTACTAACCATCTATCAGGACAAAGGCACTATTGATTCTTCTACTCGCTCTTTTCTAACAAAAACGCATCCCATAACTCCTGTTTTCTATATCCTACCGAAAATACATAAATCACTCACAAACCCTCCCGGGCGGCCTATTGTAGCTTCTACCGAGTCCATCCTCTCACCCCTTTCCATCTACCTCGAGAAGATTCTTACCCCCCTTACCAAAAAGACCAGGTCATTTATATTAGACACCAATAGTTTTCTCCAAAAAATTAAAAGTATAGGTTCAGTATCCCCCAATAACCTCCTTTGTACTTGGGACGTATCCAGCTTATATACCTCCATCTCACACTCAAAGGGTATCAGAGCTACCAAATTAGCACTGGATGATACCAATCTAGAGCAAGACTCAATCAACTTTATCATGGCTCTTCTAGAAATAGTTCTCAATGAGAATTACTTCCTATTCAAAGATGACTTCTATATTCAGTGCCACGGGACCGCAATGGGATCTAATGTAGCCCCTGCGTACGCAAACCTTTTTATGGATTTTTTTGAGAATCGGTACATCTACTCCTACCCATCGTTCGATGAACTGGCCCTGGTTTGGGTCCGTTACATCGATGATATCTTTTGCATATGGCAGGGTGACACTACAAGCCTCTCTTCCTTCGATAACTACATTAATGGTATATGGCCTGAGTTAAAATTTACACTTACCCATCACCCAAGTGAAATCAATTTTCTAGACACGTGCATTAAGAAAGATACAACGGGCCTTTTATCATCTGATCTCTATCGCAAACCTACTGACCGCAATTGTATGCTCTTATACAACAGCTGTCACCCGAAATCTACCAAGAACAGTCTACCAAGGTCACAGTTTAAAAGGATTTCTCGTATAGTCTCAGATGACACCATCAGGAAACAGAGATTAGAGGAGATGACTGAGAGGTTCCTTGTACGGAACTACCCTGAGACCTTATTAAAAACAGAAAAGGAAAGGGCTCTCCTTGCTATCCCTACGGAAAAGGAGACTATCAAATATGACAGAATTCCGTTTGTGCATACACACCACCCCTCGATGCCCAAAATATACAACATCATTTATCGCCACTGGCCGCTTCTCCAAAAGGCCTATCCTGAAGTAAGTTCTTTTACCCTTCCCCCACTAATGTGTAAACGAAGACCACCAAATATAAAAGACTCTCTGGTCAAAGCCGATGTGGGAAGTGAAAAACCTAACACTCAAACATTTCTAGCTCCTAAACGAACTGGTACCTTTCCTTGCCTCAGCTGCGCCTCCTGCTCAAACGTGATAAAGGGTGATCATTTTGTGCACCCCAGATCTGGAAAGAGCTTTCAGATCAAGGAGCATTTTACCTGCGAAAGTAATTTCGTAGTTTATATAATCAAGTGTCCTTGTGGTTTACTGTATGTAGGGGAAACGATCCAACATGTGGGTGACAGAATCGCTAGTCACAAATCGACCATTAGATGTGGGAAATTATGGCTTCCCATCCCCCACCATTTTCATGAAGCCAGACATAGCGTGGCACAATTGCGGTTCCAAGTTATAGAAAAAGTACACAGGCCTCGACGTGGGGGCAACCACATAGAACTCCTGAAAAAGCGTGAAAGTTTTTGGATATACAAACTCCAAACCCTTACACCTAAAGGACTTAATAGAGAAATTGATTGGCCTACAAAATAACCTTTCACATGTTTATCTACTCTTTTAACTGTAGGATATCTGAGGACTAATCTTCTTGTAATTCTTTACAGAAAAATTAAGAAAATTCTCTACCACCATTTCTGCTTCTACTACGCACCCACTGTTAGATGGTAAAGTATATATTGGCACCACCACATAGTATTATGTTTGCTATACTGTTACGCACCTAATAGTATATTGGGACCCTTATACTATATGCATTAACATTTTTTCTCCTTTAGGTTAAACAACTAACGTTGTATGACTTCTAACTATTGTGATACACTAATGATGCTATAATAGAGTCATAATGTTTATACATATATATACTTATGTTCGCTTACTATTTATTGTATATATGTACCATCTATAGTGGGATTCCCACACACCATTTTGCTCAAGGTCTATCATTTCTCCTTTCTCATCCTCTATTTTTTATCCTCTCTGTATACTATTACAAACATCTACATACTGTGAAAACGTCCTCCCAGTACTGGCATTCCCCTAAGTATCTAAAATCATCAACTGCGCAGGCGCCTGTGCCTCTACTACATACCTAACGGTACCTTATTTACACCAATACGAACGCATAAGCGCTACTGCGCATGCGCCGGCGTCTGACGTCACTTCCGGTTTTCGGAAGTAAATAGCCGGAGAGCGTAGTCCCTCATTGCAGCAGCCACAGTCTGGGAAGACGGCGTTCATAAGGTATGTTGCGATCCTACACCCCTCCACCTAGCAGCACCCTGTGTATAATCAACTAATTTCGTCTATTTATCCCATAGAGGGACACTCAACACTCCCCCTTTCAAACCTTCTGTATAAGAATAACACAGGTAACGCTTACTATGCTGAGCAGCTCCATTACATGACCTGGCACTTGTTTTGCAATCCTGACACATATTACCTCTCCTAGATTACAGCAAGCTTCTGCTGGTTAACTACTCCCTGCAACAAGTGGTGACCATTAATCTAGACTGCTCTAAGGTACCATTGCTTTACATTGTATACTAATGACCGCACATATGTACAATATTCCTATGCTCAACTCATTTCTCTTAAGGGGCCACATACTGCAAGGATCCACACAGGGCTAACAAGTAACTACAACCCATTTGTGGAATTCAAAAAGGTATTTTTGTTGCTAGACAACCCATAACATAGCTCCAGTGACTGGTTAATTATATACGTCCCTTTCTCTATAGGATAAACACTGTGGTGCGGTATTTGAGAATAACATAGCCGGAACAAGGTTCTGCATTATTCTCAATATTACTGAAACAAGGATATACAGTACTACAAGGTAGCTAATGCCCAATAGATACTTCTTTTAATCTTTTGTGAATAAATACCCATCATTATTCTTCGTTCTATACTATAGGGATCACAATCCCAAATACTCTACGGGCATACCTATTAGATTTCGCCAAAGCAGACGCACCCTGAGATACTTCACCTTTCAGGTAATCCAATCCAGACATACATATCCCCATTAGGGGTCCCTATGACTGTATATTTTGGTCTGTGACCTACTCAATCCTTTACCTTTATTCATAGGAATTGTTTTCTGTGACCAATAGAAAAAAAGCGATATCAAGAGTGTTCCCTCTGTTCTATTCCTTCTTACATTCACTCCCTTCACCTGTGGAAATTAGTTCCCCCTTCTCTATGGAGGTAGGTTGCATATATTTTTATCATTCACCTCTGTTTTTTGGCTTTTACTACTGTCACCTCTTTACCTGGTTTTTACATGTTACCTCTATGGTAACCTATTATGTAATGTTGCACCTCATATGCCCAATGATTTAATGTTGACATGGAAAGAATTTCTTTATAAAATTTTCTTCTCTGAGATGGAGATTCTATTTTTCTGATGTATAAATGTAAATTTATGTAAATAGCGTGTTTTCATGTGTTGATTCTATTTTATTTTGCCTTTTCTGCAGTTTAATACGGCGTGAAGAAGGCCGATGTTTAAGGCCGAAACGTCCCACCATATGTATTATAATTTTCTCTTCCACCTATAATATTGACAAATCAAATAAAAATACAAAAAAAGTTTTTTTGAAAAAAACAAATTTGTTGGTCTTTTTATACTCTTTTGTTGAGTAGAGAGTGCAGTGTCTACAGTATACACTCCAGGTAATGTGACAGAGGTTCTGTTACTGAACCTATTCCTGCCACAATAGGGCGGCCAGGGGGGGAGGCACTGTTCTTGTGAATTTTTGGCAAATAATACCAATGCGGTTTTTTCGGATATAGAGGAAGTAGTTTTTCTGCGGTTTTTTTAGTGATGATACCCAAACTCACATATTTATGCAGAAAACTTCTAAGTTTCTGAACAAACGACCAAGTTGGATCGCTAGATAGTTTTTTGTAAACTCTTACATCCTGAAGCTGCCTATTGGCTTCTTGTATATAGGCTGCTTTTGTTAAAAGAACAGTGGCGCCCCCCTTGTCCGCCCTACGAATAATGATGTCTTTTTGTGATTGTAGGAACTTTAGTGCTGCAGTCTCCCCTTGAGTGAGATTCTTGGGAAGAGAGGGATATTTTAAAGCTTGTATGTCCTTTATCACTAGCTCTTGGAATAAATCTATATTGTTCCCAGGGGTGAGCGGGGGACAAAAAGTAGATTTAATCCCTTTTTTAAATACAGAACTTGATATAGAATTCATTTGAATGTTTTCAGTATCTAGGGAATTAAATTCACTGCAGTGAGGGTCGGCCAGGCTTAAAAGTAAGGACGCATCTTTTTCAATGGCCACATAGTCTTTATTCTGACCAAAAAAACCTAGCGGGCCTATTTTGCATTGTGAGTCAGTTTTTTCAGGGATAGATTGACTTTTCTTTTTATTATTAAAAAATTTTTTTAAATGTAGTTTCCTACAGCCTTTAAATAAATCGATCTGAAAATCAGTTATATCAAATGATTCTGGTATGCAGTAGTTCAAACCCTTTTCTAACACAGATGTCATGTCAGATGTTAGTATGAGCGGAGTAAGATTAAATATCTTGCATAAGCCAATAGTGCTATTGTCTGATAAGCTGGAAGAAGCCTCTATGCACATTGTAGATTGTGAATTTGAAAAAACATCAACTATGCATGTTGTAGAAAACATATCAGGAATAGTCACTTCAGACTCAGCACATAAAGCTGTTAATCCCTCCAGGCGACGCTCTTGCGTTTTCCCGGATTGGGTTTTGTTCCTACATCTCCGCCGGCCTCCTCTCCTTGTAGATCTTCTAAAGGGAGATTTTCAGATGTCGAGGCTTGTGGAACAACAGAGGTTTTTAATTTTTTTGTAGGAGCTATATCCTCGGTTCCACTCGAGTCTGAGTCTGTGGTCCAGGCATTTTTCTTAGCGGTTTTTGATGTAAATTTTCTCTGGTGTCTCTGAAAAAATCTTTTATTCCCAGGCAAAGATGTTTTTTTCCAGGAGAAAACTTGATTGTTCTCATAGTCTAATCTTACTCCGCTCATACTAACATCTGACATGACATCTGTGTTAGAAAAGGGTTTGAACTACTGCATACCAGAATCATTTGATATAACTGATTTTCAGATCGATTTATTTAAAGGCTGTAGGAAACTACATTTAAAAAAATTTTTTAATAATAAAAAGAAAAGTCAATCTATCCCTGAAAAAACTGACTCACAATGCAAAATAGGCCCGCTAGGTTTTTTTGGTCAGAATAAAGACTATGTGGCCATTGAAAAAGATGCGTCCTTACTTTTAAGCCTGGCCGACCCTCACTGCAGTGAATTTAATTCCCTAGATACTGAAAACATTCAAATGAATTCTATATCAAGTTCTGTATTTAAAAAAGGGATTAAATCTACTTTTTGTCCCCCGCTCACCCCTGGGAACAATATAGATTTATTCCAAGAGCTAGTGATAAAGGACATACAAGCTTTAAAATATCCCTCTCTTCCCAAGAATCTCACTCAAGGGGAGACTGCAGCACTAAAGTTCCTACAATCACAAAAAGACATCATTATTCGTAGGGCGGACAAGGGGGGCGCCACTGTTCTTTTAACAAAAGCAGCCTATATACAAGAAGCCAATAGGCAGCTTCAGGATGTAAGAGTTTACAAAAAACTATCTAGCGATCCAACTTGGTCGTTTGTTCAGAAACTTAGAAGTTTTCTGCATAAATATGTGAGTTTGGGTATCATCACTAAAAAAACCGCAGAAAAACTACTTCCTCTATATCCGAAAAAACCGCATTGGTATTATTTGCCAAAAATTCACAAGAACAGTGCCTCCCCCCCTGGCCGCCCTATTGTGGCAGGAATAGGTTCAGTAACAGAACCTCTGTCACATTACCTGGAGTGGTTACTAAAACCATTACTCGTTCGTATCCCCTCATTCTTAAAAGATACGGGAGACCTGCTAAAAATGCTTGACAATTTTCAATGGCAGAAAGGGTTCTCGCTTGCCTCTCTGGATATTGAGAGTCTGTACACCCGTAT
>NW_027443043.1:30731-63286 GCF_048569485.1 Anomaloglossus baeobatrachus | reverse complement strand
GTGACTGATGACCTTGTGTTGCATCCGCTGTGCCGCGGTCAGTCGTTTTTGGACTGACCGCCGGGCGGAAACAACGCAGAATGTTAAGTTTTTTTGGGCCGTCAAAATTAACGCACCGCACAGGAATCCGTCAAGCTTGTAATGGATGTCTATGGTGCTGGATTCCGCCGTAATCCGTCATACGACGGAATCCAGCGCTGGATTCCGTCAATTTCTACTGAGCATGCCCAGCATGTTTGGCACACCCACTGGGCTGTCCCAAACACAAACGGATCATGACGGATCCGTCAAAAAACGGACGCACAGCGGATGTAACGGACGCGACAGATCAGTTTGAAAAACACATCCGTTGTGTCAGTTGACAATCTAAAAAAACGACTGATCCGTCGCTGATGGATATAAAACAACGGAAATGTGAACCTAGCCTAATAGATGCAGTGCACATGACGGTCCCGTAAGCAGCCCCATTCATAGAAAGCCTAGGTGCTCCTGATACTAGGTAACTGCTGAGACCATGCTATGTATCACACTATATAATATGGGGGTTGGTATATTGTGAGTGCCTCCGTATCGTTCTATTGCTGAGCTTTCTGCACAGTTTTTTTCTTTTCCTGTGCATCATCTGATATTCGGTCACAGAGGGATTTACTGACCTTTTACCATCCAGGTTGATGTGGAATCGTTTTCTTCCAGGATTGGCATCTTTTAAAGTGCCCGGCTCATTTTCTGCAGTGGGGGGAAATAAAGCAACAGCCCCCAGCTAATGAATCCTGCCTCTATATTGTGACTTGTCCTTGCACCTTGTTGTATAGAGGTGTAAGGTGCAGGATCCTCACCTGCCGCCTGTGACACGGCAATTCTTCTTTTTTTTCTTTTTTATCCCCCTCTTCCTTCGTCCCCCAATTCCTCACACTGCTGGAGAACGTGTTATGATATGAAACCATTTGAGTATATCTTGGTAGTAAGAGAGCACACTAGCAAGAGAGGGTGTGACGGAGCCGGGGAGAAAGCCTTTCTACGTGGTAATCCGAGGGACGCCTCTGGTAGCCATCTCACTCTGATCTCTAATATGTCACACAAGCCGACAGTGTAAAAAAATGTCATTTATCTGTCATGTACGTGAAGGTGAAATAAGTCACGAGGCTCGTTCAAAAAATATTGCAAAAAAAGTATATGATGGCTATTTGCATATGTGCCCCCCTTTGTAACCTGTCACTTCTTCTTTCTTTTTGTAGCAGACTTCCAGAGATCGCTGGGAGAAGAGATTATCGGACCCTCACGGCCACGGGCCAGTGTAAAGGTAAATATTCCATATTGTCATTTATAACTGATTTTGTATCTAATGCATTGCAGGCCTCTCATGGGTTAAAGCGGGATCTGATTTTTTTTTTTTTTTCTTCTTCTGGAATGAGATATTCTTTCTAATTGAGCCACATAAATGGCAGAGAATTCTCCGCGGGAAGATTTTTGGGGTCAGTAGCATTTCCAGCCCACACCAAGGTGTCTGATAAATCGCAGCGCCTCCTGGGGACGGGATGAGGGAGGCAGTCCAGCCTGTCTGCCATTAGCACAGGCTGACAGCGGTGCTGCGAATCTCACTATTGATTTAGAAGGGGCTGGGAGGTTAGGACGTGCTCGCCTTGTTAGTGCCGGGAGCCTTGCTGCAGAGTGCCAGCTGTGGACAGAAGCAGAGGAGGGGGAATCGATAGCGAGAGCACAAGTGATTTGGTGCATATTGCAGGAGACAGTAGAGAGCTCTGTAATACGCACTGCATTAAAACAAAGGCGCTCAACGGCATTAATATTTCAATTTATTTTTCCCATTTACGATAAAATGACACAATAATTCTCCAGCTTTAATGTTTTGGTTTCTGCAGTTAAAGAGACCAGACCGTGTTTTTTTCATCTCGTCCATACGTGATATGTTACGTTAGACAGACCAACTTGTAGCTCTCTAGCTATTTTGGAACAACTACTCCCAGTATGCTGGGAATTCTAGTTGAGGACCAGAGAGGTCAGAGAGATCCAGCTGGTGTAGGGAGACGTATGGACAAGAAATGCTTCATGGGGGGATGTCATAATAGCCGAACTAGAGACTGCTCCAGAAGGAAAAGACGCCAAACATTCGAATGGGAAATCCGGGTTCATAGAATGTTTTCGGTTTGCCTCCATATACAAAACCACAGTTGTGAGTTTCCATAGTATTGCGGTGCAATTGTGGACATGTCTGCTTAGTACATAGCAGTTGCATTGGTGCAAGCTTGTGACTTAGAGACTGAGGAGAAAAGAAATGGAGTAATCTGTGTATTTTCTGCATACATGGGGTGATAGCAAAACAGAAAGCTTATGGCACATTTTATAATATGAGTGTGGCCATGCGATTAAATAAAAGCACAAGCCCACTGCCTACTCCATCAAACATTTAAGCACAGAAACAAGAGGAGTTTTAGAGGATAAAATAGAGGCTTTATTGAGTACAAAAATTAGCTAAAATCAATTCATATTCATAGAAAGTAGTAAATGTTCAAACATCAATTCATAGTCAGTAAGTGTTGCAATAGAACCATTAGGTATAACAGGACAGCAGTAAGAGGTGGATGGGCAGGCTTTAACCAACGCTGAAAATACATCATAATGTTACACTGCTAAGATCAGTCCTCCCATTTATCGAACCAGCCAAATGGCTATAGTATAAGTCCCAATGGGAGGGGGAGGAAGCGGTGAAGCATGTTACCATACCTAGCTATCAGCGTGGGTACAAGCAGGTGGTTAGGTAGAGGCCCCCAGGAACATCCGACGTACGTTTCGCAAATACGCTGGCTTAATCATGGATAATCATCCAAGATTATGCCAGCGTATTTGCGAAACGTACGTCGGATGTTCCTGGGGGCCTCTACCTAACCACCTGCTTGTACCCACGCTGATAGCTAGGTATGGTAACATGCTTCACCGCTTCCTCCCCCTCCCATTGGGACTTATACTATAGCCATTTGGCTGGTTCGATAAATGGGAGGACTGATCTTAGCAGTGTAACATTATGATGTATTTTCAGCGTTGGTTAAAGCCTGCCCATCCACCTCTTACTGCTGTCCTGTTATACCTAATGGTTCTATTGCAACACTTACTGACTATGAATTGATGTTTGAACATTTACTACTTTCTATGAATATGAATTGATTTTAGCTAATTTTTGTACTCAATAAAGCCTCTATTTTATCCTCTAAAACTCCTCTTGCTTCTGTGCTTAAATACATGGGGTGATAGACTGGACATATGCTGCAGCATGTTTCTGACTTTTGATTGCCCTGATTAGCAATGACATTAATACTTATAATACTTATAACAGTCATTTTCTCATAATAGTGTTGGATCTGTCCGGCAGCAAGTGGTCAGTTCTTCAAGTTGATGTGTTAGGCCTAGCACACACGTCGAGAAAAATGGTGCAAGTGGAATGCGATAAAAAAAATCACATTCCACTCGAACCAATATTACTCTGTGCCCGCTCTCCTAATTGGACCGAGAAAACAGTCGCAGCGCGCTGCAAGTGGAACGCGATCCTGTTCCACTTGCACCCATTCAAGTGTAAGGGGCGAGAGAAACATTGCACTGCTCTTGCATTACACCGGTGTACGCGAGAGCAGTGCGATTCTTGCAGCAGCCGGTAATGGAAGAGAGACAGAGATAAATCCCTCCCTCCCCTCCGCACCGCCGGCCTGCCCCCTCCGCAGCGCCGGTCTTCCCCCTCCGCAGCGCCGGCCTGCCCCCCTCCGCAGCTATGGTCCGATCACACGATTGGACCACAGTCGCATGACCCTCGGCTCCTGCTGTGCTGCCAGCTTGAGTCAAGTGTCAAGCGAGGATCACACTAATCCCCGTGTGGCCTCAGCCTTTAAGGCATATAAAAAAATTAACGAATGTAATGATTCTGGATGATTTTGGCAACGGCCAACTGCTTATGGTTTCCTTACTGGGTTAGAGCTTTTCCAAAACTGCATGTCTTGTGGGATGTCCCTGGTGGATAGTATATACCAAAAATAGTTCAACTTGTGAACAGGCTACAAGGACATGGGACCCAAAGCTCATTTTTGGAGGAGCAAAAGTTAGCCCGCTTAGTATGGGCAAATTGCGGTTTTCGGTAAAGCGCTCCGATTGGTGCACGGTACCAGCTGACCGCTGTCCCGGCAGGTATCTTGTGTTACGGGTCCCGCTCACCTTTTGAGACTGAAGTGATTGGAGCCAGAATTCCTTTAAATTGCTCCCTATCAGAACATCACAGGTTGCGGAGGATGGGGCTGTGTGTCGTACAC
Source organism: Anomaloglossus baeobatrachus (assembly GCF_048569485.1). NCBI lineage: Eukaryota > Metazoa > Chordata > Amphibia > Anura > Aromobatidae > Anomaloglossus > Anomaloglossus baeobatrachus. The sequence continues at coordinate 58,979 of NW_027443043.1, read as the reverse complement.
ATGAATTGGCAAGTGGTTTTAGGGTTATGGCTGAGCAGCGTTTAACTCACCTAATGTATCTAGGCTGAAATAATGTGTAACGAGACCATGGATGAAGACAGAAGTGATTTTATTTGGAGTTCTGCAATGATTTCCTACCATTTTTGTATGTTTGGATCCGTTAATAGTTAATGCTCATGAATATGGTGCGAGCAGATGCTGGCGTCCTGATGTACCTGATGTGCGGTTGTGTGGGCTGCTGGTTTTGTGCTGTCTTGCCGTTGTGTGTAGGCTGAGCAGCTTTGCCTTGAACTTTTGCAATATAGCGAGTTGTTAGTGGATTGGCAGGGCCATGTCTCTAACTACGCTGACATACATAGCAACCGGAGACGAGCAAACCATTCTAAACTAAGCAATTCCGCTGTGGATCGCCCCCAAAAATTGGATTCCAACGAGTTAGAAGATTGTGTTTTGATTTCTGCAAATTCCGTCAAATGACATCCGGCCAACCTTGATATTACCGGCATCTAATAAATGTTGGGAATGAGTGAAAAAAAGGCAGTGAACTCTTAAAGTGCACACTGCGTCTTATAGACACCGGCATGCCCGCATAGTTTTTGAAGCAGAAGACTTTTTAGGAAAAAAGCTTGGCAGTAGGGGTTTTCCTCAAGCGTCATCTTTGCCTATTTTTTTTTTTTTTTTGCACCTGTAGAATAGTCTCGTCACTTCTAATTCGTCATAAGTTTTGAATCTTGAAGTGATTAAAGGGAACCTGTCGGGTCCCCTCTGCCCCCACCCCAGGAGCATTGATACCTGCATGCCCAAATTCCCTGCCTAACCATCCCTGTATGACACTCTGCACTCATATAACCATCCCTGTATGACGCTCTGCACTCATATAACCATCCCTGTATGACGCTCTGCACTCATATAACCATCCCTGTATGACGCTCTGCACTCATATAACATCCCTGTATGACGCTCTGCACTCATATAACCATCCCTGTATGACGCTCTGCACTCATATAACCATCCCTGTATGATGCTCTGCACTCATATAACATCCCTGTATGACGCTCTGCACTCATATAACCATCCCTGTATGATGCTCTGCACTCATATAACATCCCTGTATGACGCTCTGCACTCATATAACCATCCCTGTATGACGCTCTGCACTCGTATAACCATCCATGTATGACGCTCTGCACTCATATAACATCCCTGTATGACGCTCTGCTCTCATATAACCATCCCTGTATGACGCTCTGCACTCATATAACATCCCTGTATGACGCTCTGCACTCATATAACCATCCCTGTATGACGCTCTGCACTCATATAACATCCCTGTATGACGCTCTGCACTCATATAACCATCCCTGTATGACGCTCTGCACTCATATAACATCCCTGTATGACGCTCTGCACTCATATAACCATCCCTGTATGACGCTCTGCACTCGTATAACCATCCCTGTATGACACTCTGCACTCATATAACCATCCCTGTATGACGCTCTGCACTCATATAACATCCCTGTATGACGCTCTGCACTCATATAACCATCCCTGTATGACGCTCTGCACTCATATAACCATCCCTGTATGACGCTCTGCACTCATATAACCATCCCTGTATGACGCTCTGCACTCATATAACATCCCTGTATGACGCTCTGCACTCATATAACCATCCCTGTATGACGCTCTGCACTCATATAACATCCCTGTATGACGCTCTGCACTCGTATAACCATCCCTGTATGACACTCTGCACTCATATAACCATCCCTGTATGACACTCTGCACTCATATAACCATCCCTGTATGACGCTCTGCACTCATATAACCATCCCTGTATGACACTCTGCACTCATATAACCATCCCTGTATGACGCTCTGCACTCATATAACCATCCCTGTATGACGCTCTGCACTCATATAACATCCCTGTATGACGCTCTGCACTCATATAACATCCCTGTATGACGCTCTGCACTCATATAACCATCCCTGTATGACGCTCTGCACTCGTATAACATCCCTGTATGACGCTCTGCACTCGTATAACATCCCTGTATGACGCTCTGCACTCATATAACCATCCCTGTATGACGCTCTGCACTCATATAACCATCCCTGTATGACGCTATGCACTCATATAACCATCCCTGTATGACGCTCTGCACTCATATAACATCCCTGTATGACGCTCTGCACTCATATAACATCCCTGTATGACGCTCTGCACTCATATAACCATCCCTGTATGACGCTCTGCACTCATATAACATCCCTGTATGACGCTCTGCACTCATATAACCATCCCTGTATGACGCTCTGCACTCATATAACATCCCTGTATGACGCTCTGCACTCATATAACCATCCCTGTATGACGCTCTGCACTCATATAACCATCCCTGTATGACGCTCTGCACTCATATAACATCCCTGTATGACGCTCTGCACTCATATAACATCCCTGTATGACGCTCTGCACTCATATAACATCCCTGTATGACGCTCTGCACTCATATAACATCCCTGTATGACGCTCTGCACTCATATAACCATCCCTGTATGACGCTCTGCACTCATATAACCATCCCTGTATGACGCTCTGCACTCATATAACCATCCCTGTATGACGCTCTGCACTCATATAACCATCCCTGTATGACGCTCTGCACTCATATAACATCCCTGTATGACGCTCTGCACTCATATAACATCCCTGTATGACGCTCTGCACTCATATAACATCCCTGTATGACGCTCTGCACTCATATAACCATCCCTGTATGACGCTCTGCACTCATATAACCATCCCTGTATGACGCTCTGCACTCATATAACCATCCCTGTATGACGCTCTGCACTCATATAACCATCCCTGTATGACGCTCTGCACTCATATAACATCCCTGTATGACGCTCTGCACTCGTATAACCATCCCTGTATGACACTCTGCACTCATATAACCATCCCTGTATGACACTCTGCACTCATATAACCATCCCTGTATGACGCTCTGCACTCATATAACCATCCCTGTATGACACTCTGCACTCATATAACCATCCCTGTATGACGCTCTGCACTCATATAACCATCCCTGTATGACGCTCTGCACTCATATAACATCCCTGTATGACGCTCTGCACTCATATAACATCCCTGTATGACGCTCTGCACTCATATAACCATCCCTGTATGACGCTCTGCACTCGTATAACATCCCTGTATGACGCTCTGCACTCGTATAACATCCCTGTATGACGCTCTGCACTCATATAACCATCCCTGTATGACGCTCTGCACTCATATAACCATCCCTGTATGACGCTCTGCACTCATATAATATCCCTGTATGACGCTCTGCACTCATATAACATCCCTGTATGACGCTCTGCACTCATATAACATCCCTGTATGACGCTCTGCACTCATATAACCATCCCTGTATGACGCTCTGCACTCATATAACATCCCTGTATGACGCTCTGCACTCATATAACCATCTCTGTATGACGCTCTGCACTCATATAACATCCCTGTATGACGCTCTGCACTCATATAACATCCCTGTATGACGCTCTGCACTCGTATAACCATCCCTGTATGACGCTCTGCACTCATATAACATCCCTGTATGACGCTCTGCACTCATATAACATCCCTGTATGACGCTCTGCACTCGTATAACATCCCTGTATGACGCTCTGCACTCATATAACTATCCCTGTATGACGCTCTGCACTCATATAACATCCCTGTATGACGCTCTGCACTCATATAACATCCCTGTATGACGCTCTGCACTCATACGAATGCTTTTGTTTTTAAACAAAGACTTATAAACCTCACTTTCCCTATGCTAATTAGGATCTTAACTAGTTGCAGGGGCGTTGTTTCCCCAGAGCCGGTGTCACCGATCCACAGGGGCGTGATAACATAGAGATGGCAGACTAGTCTGGGGGAACAACGCCTCATCGACTAGTCAAGGCCCTAATTAGCATAGGGACATTGAGGTTTAGAAGTCGTTTTTTTAAACATTCTTACTAGTGAATAGCATTATACGGGCCGGTTCGGCAGGGAATTTGCACATATGAATGCTGCTGGGTTGGAGGGCAGAGGAGACCTGACAAGTTCCCTTTAAAATAAATTTAAAGTGTTACAATACGTGCACAGCAAATTGTTTTTACACTGCTGTGCGTATGTCCATTATTTTTTAATGTTTGAGTGCTTTTTCAACCGACTTTCAGATAGAATCCACCTGAAAAACACCGAGTACACATACTGTCCTCGGCCTTAGCCATCTCTGCAATGCAGCCCGGTCTTCTGATAAGTCGTTTCCATTCTGCCACTTCCGGGTCATCGTTCTTCTGGTGAGTACCATATTTTTCGGACTATAAGACGCACTTTTCCCCCCCAAAATTTTGGGGGAAAGGGGGGGGGTGCGTCTTCTAGTCCGATGGCTGCTGGGAAGGTGGGTTCGGTGGTGGTAGAGCAGGTCATCAGAAGCAGGAGCAGGCTGTAGCAGCATATACCGTGACCACGTGGGCCCGCTCATTAGCCTCATTTCATATGCATGCATTCCGACGCCCATCATCTCTCAACCCTGAAGCCGTTGCTGATAGGTGGGGGGGGGGTGATGGGCAGGGGGTGCACACATACTAAACAACCGGCCCGCGTGATCATCCTTGGCTTCTACAGCCTCGAGTGAACATATGCGGCTGTATTCACTGCCCTCCGCGTATCATCATCAGCGCGGGTGAGAATTGGTATACTCATCGGTCACCGTTCCCTGCAGCATCGCGATGACCTCCTGTCCGCCGGCCCACTGATGTGTGTGGAGAGTGATGCGCACAGTGATGACGTCATCGCTGTGCGCACGGCTCCACACAGGTCAGCGCCGCTGCTGCTGGCACAGACAGGAAGACGAGTGATGCTGCGTGGACTGAGAAAAGGTGAGTATAAATGTTAGTTTTTGTGTGTGCCGCAGGATGCGGGCCATATACCAGGATAATAATAATAATAATAATTTTATTCATTTATATAGCGCTATTAATTCCACAGCGCTTTACATACATTGGCAATACTATCCCCATTGGGGCTCACAATCTAAGGTCCCTATCTGTATGTTTTTGGAGTGTGGGAGGAAACCGGAGAACCCGGAGGAAACCCACGCATACACGGGGAGAACATACAAACTCCTTACAGATGGTGTCCTTGGTGGGATTTGAACCCAGGACCCCAGCGCTGCAAGACTGCAGTGCTAACCACTGAGCCACCGTGCTGCCCGATGGGGGTATTTATCAGGATGGGGGACATATATACAAGGATGGGGATCATATACAAGGCAGGATGATCATTACCAGGATGGGGTACCTTAGTAGAGAATTTGGGGACATTACCCCCATAATAGTATCAGCAGCAGATCCTCGCCCCATAACAGTGTGTCATGACCACATTTTTTCTTAAAATTTAATTTTCCTATTTTACTCCTCTAAAACCAGGGTGTGTCTTATAGTCCGAAAAATACGGTATAGTCTAGACCCCACACAGTCGCATTGGTTCTGAGGTGCGTCAGTGACTGGTATCTCCTCACGTGATCGTGTGGGGTACGGTCAACGGCAGCATCAGACGAGGCCGAAAGGGGAAGACTGATCAACAAACTGGGCGGCATCATTGATATGGACAGAGCCGAGTGTTTTACATTTCATTTTAACCCCTGTCCTGTAGACTTTGCACCCAGTTTGATGCCCATCAATTCCCCCCCCCACCCTCTCAACTTGAATTTTACCCAAAAGAAATGTTTGCAGACTTGGTCAACTCTAATGGCATCCTGTAACACAAGTCATATCCACATTACCCACTGTATAAAGGAAAAAGCTTCATATATGGAAAAGTCAAATATTATCCTGTTACAATGTAACATATTGCAAACTGTAAAATGATATCTGCGAGGACTTATCAAGATGTTTATGTTCTGGGTAATGTTGTGACGTGACCGCTCCTGACCATAGTCGGAGGCAGCACCTGCAATAGCGCGGAGTCTACACATACCTGCACTATTTTATTTCGGGTGTCGCACCTGTGTCTGCTGTCATGCCTAGATGTGTTGTCGTCTCAAAAAAAAAAAAGTTATTCCCACTGGAAAATCCCTTTAACTATATTCTGTTTTTTTATACAGCGGTATCCCCCATAGAAAAAAACATAGCCGGTATATTTTCATCCAGGAGTGAAATTTGTTGGGAAATCCTCTTGACTTGCACCTCTGAGGGAACGCTCCATGCAATCGTACCAGCGCCGTAATGATATTCATTTGACCTACATAAAAATGTTCCCAATCCGCTTCTATCACTACAATTTGCAGAATGTAAATGGTCGTAGAGGTGGGGTCCCCTTACCTGGGATCTGATAACACCACGAATGGTATAATCAGACGGGCGCCACCACCTTGCATTGATTTCGGGGGTCACAATCTGCAGAAGACGCACTTGTCTTATCCATTTTCTCTATTACCTTCCAAGACATTATTACAAGCCAGACAGTCACACCAGATCCCTACTATGGGGAATAAAGGAGGATCGCTCCCTAGAAGATCATCTCATGGGTCCCGCTCTCTAATATTTTAACTGGGTTGGAAATGCTTTGTCTCATTTGTGGACTGAATTAATCGTTCGTACAGGTCGTTAAAGGGGTTGTCCAGTGAAAAGCAATGATCAAATATTTGCATATATCTGCATAATTTGATTGTGGGGGTCTGAGACCTGCACGGATCGACAGCCTGTACGTTTGACCCACTTTACATTCAGCCCGTATGGGGGCTGCAGTACACGGCACCCCCCCCCATCAGCCCCGTAGAGAATAAATGTAGCAGCTGAAGACAGGGAAGAGTGTCCAGTTTAAGATAAAAATTCCCTTTTCCCCCAAATGTCAGACCACCGCTAGTCAATAATTCATCACCTATCTTATGGATAGGTGATCTCTTGTTTTCACTAAGAAACCCCTTTAAATCATGACTGTTGCACGCTCATTGCCCCTTGTAAACAGGGATCTGCTGCTTAAAAAAATGCTTTATGGGGTCAGAATTTTTGTATTAGGCCCTGTATGCACACTGTGTTTTTTTGCCACAAATTTGCCGCGTTTTTTGCTGAAGAAAACGTGCGTTTTTTATTCATAAAGTTCATGCAGTCCTTCCCCAGCAAAATCTGAGAACTCCAAAATACTGTGCGCACACTGCGTTTTTTTTTCCCTACAGGTTTTGCTGCAGAATTTCTGCAGTAAAAAGAAGCAGCATGTCACTACTTTTCCGCAGGTGAGCTTTTGCCATTGATAAATGGTTAAGAAACGCGGTAAAACTGCATGCGGATTTTGGGTGCGGGTTTTTTTGCCGCAGGTGCGGAATTCTGCCCGAGGGGGTGCGTATTTTGCTTAAGAATCTCATCTACCTAGTGCTCACAGACCCTTAAAGGGTTTTTTCAGGTCATGGCAGATTTTTAGCAAGCACTGTAGCACACTGAGTCACAACAGTGTGTAATATATACACTGTCAGGATGCTGCTCGTCAACTTGAGCTGCGTGTCTGCAAGCAAGCAAATTATATTTTCTGTCATGTGAACACCACTCAAACAGGCTTTACAAAAATTGTCAAGGCCTTAAACTCCTTTAACCCCTTAACGACCCATGACGTACTGGGTACGTCATGGATCGTGTGCCGGCAAGGCCCGCCCCCTGCTGCCGGCAGGCAGCGGCGATCCGCGCACATATCAGCTGTTATCAACAGCTGACGTGTGCCTGCTAGCCGCGGGTGGAATCGCTTCCACCCGCGGCCATTAACCCCTTACATTTCGCTGCCAAAATCTGGCAGCGATATGTATATGGGCGCCGCCATGACAGTCACTTACCCCGCCCCCACCGGAAGTCACGTGACATGATCACGTGACTTTCGGTGGTTGCCATGGTAGCACAGGGTCATGTGATGACGCCTGTAGCTAACATGACTCACTTCCTCTCAATGCCGGAATACAGCCGGCATTGAAAGTGAAGCAGCAAATCTGCAGTTCTCAGCTCTGTAGCTGAGATCTGCAGATAGTGCAGAGCGATTGGATTGCTGATCGCTATAGCCCCCTAGGGGAACTAGTAAAATAAAAAAAAAGTAAAAAAAAAAAGTTTAAAAAAAAAACCCTAAAAGTTCAAATCACCCCCCCTTTCACCCCATTGAAAATTAAAGGGTTAAAAATAATAAAAAATACACACATTTGGTATCGCCGGGTTCAGAAATGCCCGATCTATCAAAATAAAAAAATAAATGAATATGATCAGTTATCGGCGTAGCGGCAAAAAAATTCCAAATGCCAAAATTACGTTTTTTGGTTGCCGCAAATTTTGCGCAAAATGCAATAACAGGCGATCAAAACGTAGCATCTGCGTAAAAATGGTACCGTTAAAAACGTCAGGTCGAAACGCAAAAAATAAGCCATCACTGAGCCTCAGATCCCGAAAAATGAGAACGCTACGGGTTTTGGAAAATGGCGCAAAACGTGCGCCTTTTTTTAACCCCTTAGATACAAGTAAACCTATACATGTTTGGTGTCTACAAACTCGCACTGACCTGAGGCATCACATAGATACATAAGTTTTACCATATAGTGAACACAGTGAATAAAATATCCCAAAAACTATTGTACGATCACACTTTTTTTTGCAATTTTTTCGCACTTGGAATTTTTTTTGCCGTTTTCCAGTACACTATATGGTAAAGCTTATGGTTTCATTTAAACGTACAACTCGTCCCGCAAAAAAAAAGCCTTCATATGGCAAGATTGATAGAAAAATAAAAAAGTTACGCCTCTCGGAAGAAGGGGAGCAAAAAACAAAAACGGAAAGTGCCCGGGGGCTGAAGGGGTTAAAGGGAACCCGTCAAGTGCAATATGCACCCAGAGCCATGAGCAGTTCTGGGTGTATATTGCTAATCCCTGCCTAACCGTCCTTGTATATACTAGCATAGATAAAGACATCTTTAGAAAAAGTATTTATAAAGCTTCTTTATAATATGCTAATGAGGACTGGTCGCAAGGGTGTTAGTTCCCTTGGCATGTTGGCACACGCACAGTGGCATGCTAATAGGCAAATGAATGCACAGCGTCAGAGGCATGGTTGGGCTCACCTCTGCAGCCAAGGTTTTCGGCTTAGTGCGCATGATCATTACGTCCCGGACTTCTGGTCGTGCGTGCTACACCAGTTTGAAGCCGGAACGCATTCACCCGGCTTCATAGTGCGCATGACTGGAAGTCCACGTGCACTGAGCCGAAATCCAGCATCCGGTGCATTGGCAACAGTGAGTGTTAAGATCAACCATGCCTCTAACGCTGCACATTCATTAGCATGTTAGGGGCGTGCATACAAGCCAAGGGGGCCGACTAGCCAAGGGAACTAACACCCTTGCGACTAGTCCCTGGCCTCATTAAGATACGATGAAAGATCTTTAGAAATATTTTTTCTAAATCTCTCTTTTATGTAAGGTAGTAGATACAGAGACAGTTAGGCTGGGATTAGCAATATGCATCCAGAACTGCTCGTGGTTCCCTCTAAGTCTGCATTTTGTATCGGGCCAATTTGAATTTAATAAATATATGCATACGTGTTTGTGTGTTTATGTATGTATGTGTGTCACGAACCACCGGGGGGGTCACTCAGAAATCCCCCGCGCTGGCTACCAGTACGTCACAATCGGGGGGTAACAAGTGGGGGTCACCCCTCCTTTATACCTCCCGACCGACAGACAGAGCACGTGACGCGCTCTCTAGCGCCCCTCTTATAGTCAGGCCAATTATGGAATTGCCCGACAATAAGCAAGGAGGCCGCTATACTACTTATGCCGATTATTGAAGGGTCCCCGGTGAGAGTAGGGTATATATTCCCCCGACCTCCGCGGGCGGAATATATAAAATCTCCCCGAATCTCACTGGCCTCCCCACAATAATCCTTGGCACAAACTCGCTGCCACCAACCGCTTCACGGTAACTATTAGCCGAACACACAGACGTGGGATTCAAGATCGAGATAACAGAACAGCCCAAGATTAATTATATAATTTAATCAGCCTAAAGCACACTAGAAACTACAATATATACAATAGGGAATCTACAGAATATACATATGTCAGAGTACAGTTACAATCAAAGCATGGGTTACAAACAGGCATACACAGTTCCAGCAGTTACCTTGTTGCGTCTGGCCACAGGGGGGCGCTGTACCCAGGTTTCTAGGATCCTTCCCACAGATGTTTCCTACACGTGCCCCCAGCGAAAAGAACCCTGGAAAATGGCCGAAGTAGGGTTATCAACCTGGGCAAATCCAGGTCCCCTCCTACCTTAGTGACCTCAGAGGGAGCACTGCTCCACCCCTGGCTTGAGTTATGGACAATCCACAACATGGAATATGGGCCATAACTTTGCCTGGGAGCGTCGTAGGCGGACGCCAATGCTCTCATTGTGACAGTTATGAATTTAGCTACAGAACGAGGGGACTCATGACCTGTCTGCCAGTTCCCTATTGGCTGATATCACGCCTGGGGCATTTCCCAATGTCCTGCTCCCATAAAAAGGGTGTGCCGGCATCGTCCGCATGCGGAGACACCATTTTTATGGTTGCCGTATTTATCGGAAATATGGCTTGCGAGATATGAACCATTTTTTACTGGAGTCGTTCTGTCTAGCTAGTTCCATAGCCTTGCTAATGAGATACAACTCTTGTTACAGGGTGACGGCAGGGAGTCATCCTGTGTCCATTGTTCCCACACCACCTCATCTCCATATCACAGGAGATGGCCATGGGATTTGTTGCTAAACCAGTTGTGTGAAGGAAAGGGGGGGTGACACCAGGAGAGGGCTTCCTGACATACTTGAATATCATGATTTATCGTCATATCTCCGGATTTACCTCACACCTCCCCCCTTTTGAGGGCGCTAGGGGGCAGCACACTCCGGTGTTCCCCCGTGCGCCCGTCCGCGACCTCTCCTTGTCGGGACAGCCCGTCTGCGTTACCGTGGTCACGGCCCCTTTTGTGGCGAATGGTGAAGTTGTATTGCTGGAGCGCAAGGCTCCATCGCAACAATCGCCCATTCGTCCCAGAGACGGTGTGCAACCAGCTGAGGGGATTGTGGTCCGTCTCCACGATGAAGTGGCGCCCGTATAGATAGGGTTGCAGACGCTGCAGGGCCCACACTATGGCCAGGCACTCCTTCTCCATCGTGGAATAGGCAACTTCCCTTGGTAACAGCTTCCTGCTCAGGTACAAGACTGGGTGCTCTTGGCTCGCAGAGTCCACCTGGCTGAGCACCGCACCGAGGCCGAAGTCACTGGCGTCGGTCTGTACTACAAACGGCCGCGTGAAGTCGGCTGCCTGTAGCACGGGCGGGCTGGACAGGGCGTCCTTTAGGGCCCGGAAGGCTGTCTCGCAGTCCATTGTCCAATCGACTGCAGAGGGCAGCTTCTTCTTGGTGAGGTCCGTCAAGGGCTTTGCCAGGCTACTATAGCATGGAACAAACCTCCTATAGTACCCAGCGGTCCCCAAGAAGGACATCACCTGCTTCTTGGTCCTGGGGGTGGGCCAGGATGCGATGGCTTCCACTTTCTCAGGCTCGGGCTTCAGTGTTCTCCCACCTACCCGGTGACCGAGGTACTGGACCTCGCTCATGGCCAGCTGACACTTTCCCGGCTTGATGGTCAAACCTGCCCGGTGGATCCGCCTGAGCACCTGTGCTAGATGCTCTAGGTGGTCCTCCCAGGTGGGACTGAAGACGGCAATGTGATCCAGGTACGCGGCCGCGTACCCTTCAAGTCCCTTGAGCAGGGTGTTGACCATCCGCTGGAAAGTGGCAGGGGCATTCCTCATCCCGAATGGCATCACCGTGGACTCGTACAGTCCAAATGGGGTAATAAAGGCAGAGCGTTCCCTGGCCTTGCGAGTCAGGGGGATCTGCCAATATCCCCGGCTCAGATCCATGATGGTCAGGTACTGAGCCCCGGCCAACTGATCGAGCAGGTCATCGATGCGTGGCATTGGGTACGCATCGGCGACCGTGACCGCATTGAGCCCCCTGTAGTCCACGCAGAACCGCGTGGTTCGGTCCTTCTTAGGGACGAGGACTACAGGCGAGGCCCAAGCGCTGTTGGATGCCTGGATCACCCCCAGCTTCAGCATCTCGTCAATCTCCTGGCGCATGTGTTGCTGCACCTCCAGGGAGACCCGATATGCTGAACGCCGGATCGGGGGATGATCCCCAGTGTCCACGTGATGGACAGCCAAGTCAGTCCTTCCGGGCTGGTTGGTAAACAACCCCCGGAAGGGGAGGAGGGTGGCCCACAGCTGGGACCGTTGGTCCTCCAAGAGCTGGTGGCCAACCTCCACATCCTCCATGGATCCGCCTGCCCTAACCTGGGCTAGCATATCCAAGAGGGTTTCCGCTTCTCCCTCCTCGGGCAGGTTGCACACGGGGAGCGCACATGCCTCCCGCTCATGATGTGCCTTCATCATGTTCACATGGAAGGGCTTCCGCCTTCCACGGGCAGGGTCCAGGGTGACCAGGTACGTCACAGGGTTGAGCTGCTGGTACACGAGGTATGGGCCTTCCCAGGCTGCCTGAAGCTTGTCCTGTGGTACGGGGACCAGTACCCACACCTTTTGACCCACTTGGTAGGTCCTTTCACAAGCGTTCTGGTCGTACCAACGCTTCTGATCGGCCTGGGCTTGAGCCATATTGTCGTGTACCAGTTGCGTCAAGGCCTGCATTTTGTCCCGGAAGCGCATGACATACTCGATAACCGACACTCCAGGGGTGGCCAAATCCCCTTCCCAAGCCTCTTTCACCAGAGCCAGGGGGCCCCGCACACGTCGCCCGTACAGGAGCTCAAACGGTGAGAATCCTGTTGAGGCCTGTGGAACCTCCCGGTAAGCAAATAACAGGTGTGGGAGATACCGCTCCCAGTCACGCCCATGGGAGTCGACCAACATCTTAAGCATCTGCTTTAAGGTGCCATTGAACCGCTCGCACAGGCCATTAGTCTGTGGATGGTACGGGCTGGCCACCAGATGTCGCACCTGGACCTGCTTACAGAGGGCCTCCATCAGCTGGGACATGAATTGGGTCCCCCGGTCAGTGAGCATTTCCTGGGGAAAACCCACTCGGGAGAAAATCTCCAGCAATGCGGTGGCCACCTTGTCAGCCCGAATGGACGACAAGGCCACTGCTTCTGGGTACCGGGTGGCATAGTCCACTACCGTCAGTATGAAGCGTTTCCCGGAGCTGCTGGGGATGGCCAGCGGGCCGACCAGATCCACAGCCACCCTCCTGAAAGGCTCATCGATGATTGGCAGATACTAGTGGGGCTTTGGGGTGTGGCCCCGCCTTCCCGACTCTCTGACAGGTTTCACACGAACGGCAGTAGGCAGCCACATCGGCCCCCATTTTTGGCCAGTAGAAATGCTGGTTTACCCTGGCCTTGGTCTTAGCTATCCCTAGGTGTCCGGCCATCGGAATCTCATGTGCGATCCGCAACAACTCCGTCCGGAACGGATAGGGTACCACCAACTGTCGGTCCCTGGGCCACGCCTCCGGTGAACCCTGCTGGACCGTGGCCCGGTACAGCCGTCCTTGGTCCCAGACCACTCGCTCCGGGTCCGAGTCCGAGGGAGGCTGTGCCGCCTGCTCCTTAAGAGCTTTCAGGCTGTCGTCAGCTTCTAACGCTGCCTGAAACCCCTGACTAGATGTGGCCAGAATCGACGAGACTGTCACATCTTCAGTCAGTACCCCGGGACCTGTGTCCTGGCCTCCACCTGACTCGGCTGCCACTTGGTCAGAAGGGGAAGAGCTATCGGACCTCCGGGAGGCCCCTTGGCTTCCAGCACTCCCACTGCGGGTGACAGCGGCCACAGCCGCTGCGATCGTGGGTCGTGCCTGCTCCTCCTCCGTTCCTGACCAAGTCGCCGGTTCAGGCAGACCTACCTGGCTTCCTGACACCCCGGTTGTGGGGGAACCATGCACCGAGATCTTACCTGGGAGCACTTCCGCTCCTGGACCGGCCCCAATCTCACCTGCCTGTTCCCCTCCTGCAGCAACAGAACCCCGCTGTGAAATCTCTGGGGACCCCACATTTGCTGTGGTAGCCCCCACCCCACACACTGGTCCTCCCCCTGCAGCACCCTGCTCTCTGCTTATCCCTGCAGAGGGCAACAGATCCCAGCTCACAGGCTGGTTACTTGTAGAGGCATTGTCACACCTTTCTCTGACCCCCTCCCCTGTCTCAGCTGCAGCTGAGTGTGTGTCTATGGTGTCTATGCAAGCAGAAATATCAGAGTTCACTCCCTCCTCCCTTACATCATTCATAGATAACACATTAACATTGTTAGGAGTCATGTCAGTACGGGCTGAAGGTTCAGCCCTTGGGGGGGGCCCAAACTGGGAGGTTATCTGCCCCAAATCTGTCCCAAGTAGCACGTTTGCAGGGATCCGATCAGTTACCCCCACCTCCCTCACCCCTCGCCCTGCGCCCCAGTCCACATAAATGTCAGCAACAGGCAGCGCCGGGTCAGTGCCTCCAATCCCGGAGACAGCGAGGGTTTTTCCAGGGATCAAGTCTTGGGGGGACACCATCTCAGGCCGCACCAGAGTCACCTCCGAGGCGCTGTCTCGCAGTCCTATGGTCACAGACCGGCCGACGGTGACAGGTTGGAAGCTGTCCAGGGACCTACCACCACCCCCACCCACACAATACACCTTGGGCGGCCCTTGGGACGGGGACGGAGCCGGGGCCTTGGGACGCTGAGGGCACATGGCCTTGAAGTGTCCAGGTAGGTTGCACTGGTGGCACCGTCTTGGTTCCGCCACGGGCCTGGAGAGGGGAGTTGAGGGGGACACCCCCTGCAGTCTAGGGGCAGGTGGGGCAGTCGCAGAATTCATCTTACCCCCTCTCCAGGTGCTGCTGGTGGCCGCTCTCCTGGCCTCAGGGGCCCGGTTGTTGGTGTAGTCATCGGCCAGGGCAGCTGTAGCCGTGGACCCCTTTGGCTTCTGGTCTCGGATGAACTGGCGGAGATCCTCAGGGCAGTTCCACAAGAGTTGCTCCGTGATGAACAAGTCCAGGATCTCCGGTCCGGTGGAAAGCTGCAGGCCTTGGGTCCAGTGGTCGGCAGCTCGGGCAAGTGCCCGCCGGTGGTCAGCCCAGGAGTCCTTTGGTCCCTTTTGCAGGGTCCGGAACTTCTTGCGGTAGGACTCCGGAGTGAGGTTGTACTGTTGGATCAGGGCCCGCTTGATGGTGTCGTAGCCCTGATCTGCCTCAGCAGGCAAGTCCCCAAGGATATCCAGGGCCTTACCCCTTAGACGGGGGGTCAGGTATTTGGCCCACTGATCCTTGTCCAGATGGTGCTGCAAGCAAGTCCGTTCAAAAGCAGTCAGGAAAGAGTCCAAGTCTCCATCCTTCTCCAGCACTGGGAAGTCCTCAACACGGACCTTTGGAAGTTTGGTGTCTTGAAGGTCACGTGTGGCTGATGAGGGCCGGAGCTGAGCTAGCTGCAGCTGGTAGTCACGCTCTGCCTGTTGCTGTCGCTCTTCACGTGCTGCTTGCCGCTCCGCAGCCTCACGCACTGCTTGCCGCTCCGCAGCCTCAGCGTCACGCGCTGCCTGCCGCTCTGCCCTGCGCTCTGCCAGGAGTTCCTTGTAGCCCTCCTGGTCTCCAGCCTGGAGAAGGGCCATAGCCATTTGAAGAAGGCTATCCGAGCCTCCCAGGCTCGGTGGAATGGCACGTGGTGATCTGCGGCCCGCTGCGGAGCCTGGTGATTCACTGTCCATTGCAGAGCGGAGGGCTGGCATCTGGCTCGTTGAGGACCCTTGGGTGAGCTGCTCCTCATCTTGTCCAGCAGTGCCAGGTTGTGCAATGTCCTCTGCAGAGCTGTTTTCTGGCGTCGAGCTCCTGGAGGACTCGTGGGCAACCTCCTCATTACTGTCCACAGCACCGTCCTCCCTCTCTTCGGCTCCTGCTTTAGCATTGGCCAGTTGCCTAGCTCTGCTCCTGGTGCCATCAGCCATTCTTGCAGACTTTTGGTCACTGACACAGAACTGACACCTGATGCCTCCACACACCTTACAGTATCTGCACTCTGACACTCTAGTGTTGAGCTAGTCTGAAGACCCCAGCAGCCACAGCTGCTGCAGGCAGTCTTTAGTGTCTGGGAGTATGGGTCTCACACTCACACACACTATTATCTCGATCCCACCGCTATGCCACCAATATGTCACAAACCACCGGGGGGGTCACTCAGAAATCCCCCGCGCTGGCTACCAGTACATCACAATCGGGGGGTAACAAGTGGGGGTCACCCCTCCTTTATACCTCCCGACCGACAGACAGAGCACGTGACGCGCTCTCTAGCGCCCCTCTTATAGTCAGGCCAATTATGGAATTGCCCGACAATAAGCAAGGAGGCCGCTATACTACTTATGCCGATTATTGAAGGGTCCCCGGTGAGAGTAGGGTATATATTCCCCCGACCTCCGCGGGCGGAATATATAAAATCTCCCCGAATCTCACTGGCCTCCCCACAATAATCCTTGGCACAAACTCGCTGCCACCAACCGCTTCACGGTAACTATTAGCCGAACACACAGACGTGGGATTCAAGATCGAGATAACAGAACAGCCCAAGATTAATTATATAATTTAATCAGCCTAAAGCACACTAGAAACTACAATATATACAATAGGGAATCTACAGAATATACATATGTCAGAGTACAGTTACAATCAAAGCATGGGTTACAAACAGGCATACACAGTTCCAGCAGTTACCTTGTTGCGTCTGGCCACAGGGGGGCGCTGTACCCAGGTTTCTAGGATCCTTCCCACAGATGTTTCCTACACGTGCCCCCAGCGAAAAGAACCCTGGAAAATGGCCGAAGTAGGGTTATCAACCTGGGCAAATCCAGGTCCCCTCCTACCTTAGTGACCTCAGAGGGAGCACTGCTCCACCCCTGGCTTGAGTTATGGACAATCCACAACATGGAATATGGGCCATAACTTTGCCTGGGAGCGTCGTAGGCGGACGCCAATGCTCTCATTGTGACAGTTATGAATTTAGCTACAGAACGAGGGGACTCATGACCTGTCTGCCAGTTCCCCATTGGCTGATATCACGCCTGGGGCATTTCCCAATGTCCTGCTCCCATAAAAAGGGTGTGCCGGCATCGTCCGCATGCGGAGACACCATTTTTATGGTTGCCGTATTTATCGGAAATATGGCTTGCGAGATATGAACCATTTTTTACTGGAGTCGTTCTGTCTAGCTAGTTCCATAGCCTTGCTAATGAGATACAACTCTTGTTACAGGGTGACGGCAGGGAGTCATCCTGTGTCCATTGTTCCCACACCACCTCATCTCCATATCACAGGAGATGGCCATGGGATTTGTTGCTAAACCAGTTGTGTGAAGGAAAGGGGGGGTGACACCAGGAGAGGGCTTCCTGACATACTTGAATATCATGATTTATCGTCATATCTCCGGATTTACCTCACAATGTGTATATTTAATAAGTAATTATATGTGGTCCTGAGGGTCTAAATGCACATTAAAGGGGAGAAATCTGTTAAAGGGAACCTGTCAGCAGAAATTTCGCCCAAAACCTAAAAGATTCCCCCTCTGCAGCTCCTGGGCTGCATTCTAGAAAGGTCCCTGTTATTATTGTGCCCCCTGTGAGACCAAAATAAAGACTTTATAAAGTGGTACCTTTTTGTATGCAGATTCTGTAAATGTGACACGGGGGCGGGCTGCCTGATGGCCGTTATTCTGCCTCCTGCCGCTTTAGGCCGTCCTCCATCGCCGATTTCCATAGCTGTGGACGCCGCCCAGTGCTCCACAGGTCCCCGCGCATGCCCAGTGCTCATCTCTCGTGGATGAGCACTGTGCCCAGTGTCACCGCTGGTGACATGCGCGCAGGCTTTAGATTATGGGCGGTGCTGTGATGTTAATTACCAAGCAACCGCCCATAATCGCGAGACTGCGCTTTCCCCCTCGGCGTCCTTCGTTCTGCGCAAGCGCGGTGCTGCTGACCCCACGTCACCTCCTATCTATTTCCTGCCTCAGGGCAAGATGGGAAGGAGGGGACGTGGGGTCAGCAGCACCGCGCTTGCGCAGAACGAAGGACGCCGAGGTGGAAAGCGCGGTCCCGCGATTATGGGCGGTTGCTTGGTAATAAACATCACAGCACCGCCCATAATCTAAAGCCTGCGCGCACGTCACCAGCGGTGACACTGGGCACAGTGCTCATCCGCGAGAGATGAGCACTGGGCATGCGCGGGGACCTGTGGAGCACTGGGCGGCGTCCACAGCTATGGAAAGGAGCGATGGGGGACGGCCTAAAGCGGCAGGAGGCAGAATAACGGCCATCAGGCATCCCGCCCCCGTGTCACATTTACAGAATCTGCATACAAAAAGGTACCATTTTATAAAGTCTTTATTTTGGTCTCACAGGGGGCACAATAATAACAGGGACCTTTCTAGAATACAGCCCAGGAGCTGCAGAGGGGGAATCTTTTAGGTTTTGGGCGAAATTTCTGCTGACAGGTTCCCTTTAACACCGGATGATCGCTGCATTTATATGGAAACGCGGCTACAGAGATCCCGTCCATTATGATCTGGTCATTGTAAATCTCTCAGGATCATTACCTCCACAAGAAATGCAGCAGATGTTGTAATTTGTGACACTGGAAACCTCTAAATACAGAAGCACATATGCAGCCTGTAGTTTTTCCTCTTGTGCGGAGTCCACGTTTGTGCAGGCCATTGTTAGTGCATATTTCGGTGTTCCCTGAATTTCCTTGCTTTGAGAGGTGAAGCATTGTCCCAGACAGTGACGTCAGCGGGTATCCAGGAGGAAATGACACGCTGGACACCTCGATTAGATCAGCTCTCCCGTCCGGTGTCATTTTTTAGCCTTTTTGCATTGTGAATATTTGGTTCCTCTTTTTTTCGTTACTTATTTACTGTAAGTTGTGAACCTTTTCCTGGCCTCCGTATGCGAGCACCGAGGAGAAGCGTGCTTCACCATTACAACAGGTTTATTCTTGAAGTTTCCTTTTTTTTTTCTTCTTCCCCTGTTTTTTATCTTGTATAATTGAGGTAAAGGTTATCATAAAATATCAGACATGGACAGTGAGGCCAAGATTCCTGCAGGCAAAACCGGTTTTCAGATTTATAGTTACAGCAAAATGTGTGTCCTGCTGATTCTGCACAAGTTCCTGTTCTCTCCGTGCAGACCTGTGGCTTTTCGCCCTCTGTGTTTTTTACATTACCAAGATGTTTTAGTGCAAGGAATAGTAATTATGTTGGATTGTGTCAGTGGTATAAAATATCGTGTTATGTGGGTTTGTAACTGAAGACCTGTAAGCTGCCCAAAAACCGAGGGGACATTGCTCATAGGGGTTGACGGACATTAGAGGAATCATAGCTGCTGTCTTATCTGTGTAATAGGCCACATAATTAAAGGGTTGTTCCCCCCCCCCCCAAAAAAATCTGCTATCCATCGTATAGGGGATTACTCTGGTCCGAATTCTGGCACCCTAGGCGCGAGCCTTGGGATGGGGCTTTGCAGTCCTGGAGGTGTGTTTGCACATCTCCCGCTGAATTCATTGTCTGTGGGACTGACGGAAATCAGCTGTGTGCTGTACTCTGCAGTCCCATAGACAAGGAATGGAGCAGAGACCGCACATATACCAGTCCATTTAACATAAGGACCTCCAGAGGTCAGCAAGTTATCATCTGTCCAATGGATAATCTTGAAAATAACCCTTGTCGGCCATTTTTATTAACCCCCTGTCATCCGCGGTTGCATGGAGTTACTGAATCTGAGCGATGTGTTAGTGATTGTGCAACTACAGGACGGAGTGTAGTGTAGGAAGGTGACCTGTGACTTGGAGGTCACCATGTTCATCAGCTTTTCCTTCTGATTTTCTTATACACGTGCGTGCTAATATCAGCTGAGCGTGCATATCTTATCTTTTGGAGGAGGAGATTAAGCCACTGCCAGGCACCTCTGGCAATGACGTACGATTAAAAGGATTGGGTAGGTTAAAATGCAACATGTACAATCCTCCTTTTCCCACATATCTGCTTTCAGGCCTAAGTTAGGACACCCCATACATATTAGATACCGGTAGTTGCCCAAACACTCCAAAATTAGTGCGTTTATCTAATGTTGTCCCAGTGAATAGGATGTATAGTTGCACGATATCTGCCAGCCGTGCACACAACCCAGCAGGTATCTGTGGACATGGTGTGATCAGCCCATCATTGAAGGTCTGTATCGGTCACCTATGTCATATTTATGCAGTTTTTATGGCTGTCACCTGGTAGATGCAGATTGGTGACTTTTGGCAGGAATTAGACCTGCGTTTATTACCCATTGTACAGCTGGTTGTCGTCTTCTCCCTGTTCTTGCCTGATATGATTGTGCTTGGTGATAGGTGGAGATGGACAGAGTCAGGGCCGGAGACTTGCGTTACTCACAATGCATGTTGCAATTATTTTCTCAGCACGGTGCAATCACAGCATTTCCACCCAGAGTATACACAATTGCCAAATAGCAGATTGCATTATATTGTTTTTTCCAAGGGAAAAAAAAAAGTTGCCTGCTCTACGCACATAGTGGCCCCACCGCGATCACGGGGTGCTGCCATGACAGCCTGTGGCTGGCGTTCACCGGAGAACACGTTTTTTTACTATATACAAGCAATACAGTGGCAGTTCGATATATGTAATAGACCATAAGGAGATAACACGTTCACGTCCCCTGAGGAAATAATAAAAGTTTGCATTTATCTCTAGGAGTACAATGATCCCACCAGGTTTAAACATTGTGTCCTATTGTTTCACCCTCATGATATCGATGTTAGGCTATGTGCGCACGTTGTGTACTTCACTGCAGAAATTTCTGCAGCGATCTGAAGAGCACATGTGCGCTTCAAATCGCTGCCGAAAATGTCCGTAGTGAAAAAAAAAAAGCCGATTCCATGCGCTCTGCCTGCAGCTCCTGCCATAGACAGAGCAGGGGCTGCCGGCAAAGCGCACGGAAGAAGTGTCATGTCACTTCTTAGAACGCGCGCTTCGGGCAGCAGCCGAAGCGCTGCGCTCTAAGACACCACGTGCGCACGGCCCCCTGCACAATCTCCATAGATTAGGGGGAGGGGGGGGGGGGGGGGGGGGAGGGGGGGGGGGGGGGGGGGGGACGCAGGATGCATGCAATTACGCTGCGCTACAAAGCAGAGCGTAACTGCATGTAATTACGCAACGTGCGCACATAGCCTTAAAAAAAGTTTTTCAGCTCATCAAAATTATTCTTTAAAGGGAACCTGTCACCAGTTTTTTCCCCTATAAGCTGCGGCCACCACCACCACCGGGCTCTTATATACAGCATTCCAGGCCGCTGTGTAGAACATAAAAATCACTTTAATACTCACCTAAACCGGTTGCTGCGGTGGATGTGGCTCAGATGGGCGTTTTCGTCTTCCGGTGCCAGTGCCGTCTCTTTTGAAGCCGCGGTGCATGACGCGTCCGACATCATACACACTCACCGGCATTCAGGTACTGCGCAAAGCAGATCAAAGTATTGTAGTGCGCATGCGCGGGACCGGCGAGTGTGTATGACGTAGACGCGTCATGCACCGCGGCTTCAGAAGGAGGACGAAGATGGCGAAGAACGAAGACGCCCATCTGAGCCACATCCACCGCAGCGACCGGTTTAGGTAAGTATTATACAGTATTTTTTATGTTCTAGACAGCGGTCTGGACTCTTATATACAGCATGTTAGAATGCTTATAGGGTAAAAAAAAAACAAAAAAAAAAACTGGTGACAGGTTCCCTTTAAAGGGAACCAGTCAGGTCCAGTTTGCACCCAGAACCACGAGCAGTTCTGGGTGCATATTAGTAACTCCTGCCTAACTCTACCTGTATGTATACACTAGCATAAATAAACAGAACTTTAGAAAAAGTATTTCTAAAGATCGTTTATTATATGCTAATGAGACCAGGGACTACTCACAAGGGTGTTGGTTCCCTTGGCTAGTAGGCCCACATAGCATCTTAGCACGCCCCTGTGAGCATACTAACATGCTAATGAATGTACTGCGCCGCCGCACATACCTCACTCTTGATGGCGGCCGGTGGAGGATGGATGCGCACTGTGCATGATCTGGAGTCCCAGCACTTCCGGTCATGTGCACTATACCCCATTGAAGCCAAGAAGCTTACACCCGGCATCAGTTTAGTGCGCATGATCGGAAGTGCCGGGACTCCGGATCATGCACAGTGCGCATCCATCCTCCACCAGCCGCCATCAAGAGTGAGGTATGTGCGATGTCGCTGCGCATTCATTAGCATGTTAGTACGCCCAAACGGGCGTGCTGCTACAATGCAATGTGGGCCAACTAGCCAAGGGAACTAATGCCCTTGTGACTAGTCCTTGGCCTCATTAGCATATAATAAACTATCTTTAGAAATACTATTTCTAAAGATCTCTTTATCTATGCTAGTGTATACAGGGACAGTTAGGCAGGGACTAGCAATATGCACTCAGAACTTCTCGTGGTTCTGGGTGCATATTGGACCTGACAGGTTCCCTTTAAAAAGGCTCAGACTAAATTCTCGCTCTCATTTATCATTGTCCCGGTGCTTAACTGTTCCTGCTCCGTGGTCCCATCCATGATCTACCGGTGACTTGCCACAACCAACGATTGGCTTAGTTGGCATTACCAATGTGCCACGGACAGGACCAGGAATTCGAGACCAGCAAATGTCATAACAAGATCCTTGAGGATTGTAAAGTAGCAAGGATCATTTACTTTATTATTTTAACTGGCCTGACACTTTTTTTTTTTTTAGTAAATTGTTCATCTGCTGAAAACTCCTAATTTCCACCAATAATAAGCCCCCAAATGTCCGTCAGGCCACTTCTGATGTGTAAGGGGCCTGTATGGGTGTGGGGGGACGTGTCTGTAGCCGGTTACATTCTCATGAATGGAGGGATATTTTGTCTTTGAAGCCGTCTGGATGTTATTAGGAATCTAGACCGGTCATGTTTAAATGTCTGCTCCACGAGGCCTCCTCGTACAGGGAGCAGCTCGAGACCGCAGGAATCTCCGCATGTGCGGGCTTGATTTTGTTAGGTTTTTTTTTTTTTTTTTGTTTTTTTTTAAGCTTCTGTGTGGCATGCAAATATTTTGTGCACCCTTTATCCCCTTCCCCCCTAAACCTTACAAGATAGCTGTAATGTCTGTATGTCAAAGGGCTCCATAGTCTATAATGTGATCATTTCTTCTGGTGAAATGCATTTGGAAGGTGATATGAGCGTTTCTTATTACAGGAGATTTTAGCTGAAAAAAGTGTAATTTGTGAGAAATTAAATTGCGCGCAACAATTGCCCTTCTGAATAGTCCTTGTCTCAAGTAACGCTGTCCCCTTCCCTTACAGGTTTCCTCATGTCCGTGAAGAATCTCTCGTCGCTTTGCGGCTCCCCGCCATCGGTGTGGTCGGTCGCTGCGATTCCGAACCCGTGATTCTCTCCAACCGTAGTGCCGGACGTCATGAGCATTGTAATCCCTCTGGGAGTCACCACACCAGATACATCCTACTCAGACATGGCCGCCGGATCAGAGTAAGTCTACTTCTGCCTATTCGTAATCCCGTTAATTGATAGGATAGAATTAAAGGAGCTACTGGACTCCTCGGATTTACCTGCTGAGCATAAGGCGCTGCAGCAAGTCACCCAGGGATCCGCTGCATAGAGCTGGTAAACGGCTCTGCACGAAGGATGACACGACACCTAAGGCTAGTTTCACACTTGCGTTGAATGGCATCCGTTGCATTGCGTTGTGTGACGGATGCAACGGATGTGTTTCATATAATGGCACAACGGATGCAACGGATCGTACAAAACAACGGAAAGCTTTTTTTATTTATTTATTTATTTATTTTTTCTTCTTTACAGTTTTACTGGCAGCAGACTATTGTGAACGATCAGCTGATCACCCGGCGGCCGGCCGCTCAGCTGAGCGTTTTTTAAAGCCGGCTGCCGAGCGCTCAGCTGAGCGCTCTCACATGCCGGCCGGCCGCTCAGCTGAGCGCTCTCACATGCCGGCGGCCGGCCCGGCCGCTCAGCTGAGCGCTCTCACATGCCGGCGGCCGGCCGGCCGCTCAGCTGAGCGCTCTCACATGCCGGCGGCCGGCCGGCCGCTCAGCTGAGCGCTCTCACATGCCGGCGGCCGGCCACTCAGCTGAGCGCTCTCACATGCCGGCGGCCGGCCGCTCAGCTGAGCGCTCTCAAAACCCAGCTGCCGGGCGCTCAGCTGTGCGCTCTCATGCCGGCGGCCGGACGCTCAGCTGAGCGCTCTCACATGCCGGCGGCCGGCCGGCCGCTCAGCTGAGCGCTCTCACATGCCGGCGGCCGGCCGGCCGCTCAGCTGAGCGCTCTCACATGCCGGCGGCCGGCCACTCAGCTGAGCGCTCTCACATGCCGGCGGCCGGCCGCTCAGCTGAGCGCTCTCAAAACCCAGCTGCCGGGCGCTCAGCTGTGCGCTCTCATGCCGGCGGCCGGACGCTCAGCTGAGCGCACTCACATGCCGGCGGTCGGGCGCTCAGCTGAACGTTCGGCCACCGAGAGACAAAATAAAGTTTGTGATTTAAAAAAAAAAAAAAGAGCATGCGCAGTGAAATCCTACAGATTGCGCTGCTCAAAAAACGTTACATGCTGCGTTCCCTCCGCCCGACGCGTCAAAATAACGACACTGCGTCGTCCAGCCGATGCAACGCTGACACTTGCGTTACAGTGCGTCGTCCATACAAGTCTATGGAGAATAGCGCAGTGCGTTAACGGACTGCGCTATTCTCCATAGTGACGGACTGCGCTGAACACAAGTGTGAAAGTACCCTAATGCAGATGTGCTGTGTGCGCCTCCACAGCATTGACTGATGGACCACTTTTTGCAGTGACCCAATTTTTGAGAATATAAACTAATAATTAAATTCGAAGTTGCAAACACACATTACCGTGCAAAAAGTGAAAGCCGCCATAGAGTTTGCAAATATTGGCCTCCAGTTCCCAAGATCCTGGGGAAGGGGGGCATATTGACTAATCAATATAGACAAAACCATGAAGACTGGACCAAAAGGCATATTATTTAGAGAGGAGTCAGGGATGTTTTCATAGTGGAAGGGGTGTGTAATTGTGTAATAGGTCGGCTGTCAGATTGCATTGTTTTTTTTTGTTGTTTTGTATTTCCTCATTTCTAAGAATTGATTTTCGGCTGGGGGCTATATTGCCATTCCCCATAGATCACGGGCTGCCTGTGCTATGTGATGCGCTGTGTGGTCCTAGAGCGCCACCTACTGGCACGCTTACGTATTTCTTTTTTTACTGGAAGTACATTTTATCCTGATTAAATAATCTTGTCTTACACAACCTGAACTTTTATTTCTCACTTGCCCATATGGCTGTTTAATTGATGGAATATTTTGTCCATATACAAGCCCAAATGTAGCCACGTATATTTGTCTTCATAGATAACAAGAGAGGTCTTTAGTTAAGCCATGAGATCTATCTGTCATACACTGTGTGCAGAATTATTAGGCACATGAGTATTTTGATCACATGATACTTTTTATACATGTCGTCCTACTCCAAGCTGTATAGGCATGAAAGCCAACTACCAATTAAGTAAACCAGGTGATGTGCATCTCTGTAATGAGGAGGGGTGCGGTGTAATGACATCAACACCCTATATAAGGGGTGCTTAATTATTAGGCAACTTCCTTTCCTTTGGCAAAATGGGTCAGAAGAGAGATTTCACGGGCTCTGAAAAGTTCACAATTGTGAGATGTCTTGCAGAGGGATGCAGCAGTCTTGAAATTGCCAAACTTTTGCAGCGTGATCACCGAACAATCAAGCGTTTCATGGCAAATAGCCAACAGGGTCGCAAGAAGCGTGCTGGGCAAAAAAGGCGCAAAATAACTGCCCATGAATTGAGGAAAATCAAGCGTGAAGCTGCCAAGATGCCATTTGCCACCAGTTTGGCCAGATTTCAGAGCTGCAACGTTACTGGAGTATCAAAAAGCACAAGGTGTGCCATACTCAGGGACATGGCCAAGGTAAGGAAGGCTGAAACCACCACCTCTGACCAAGAAACAGAAGATAAAACGTCAAGACTGGGCCAAGAAATATCTAAGACTGATTTTTCACAGGTTTTATGGACTGATGAAATGAGAGTGACTCTTGATGGGCAGATGGATGGGCCAGAGGCTGATCAGTAAAGGGCAGAGAGCTCCACTCCGACTCAGACGCCAGCAAGGTGGAGGTGGGTACTGGTATGGGCTGGTATCATCAAAGATCAACTTGTGGGATCTTTTCGGGTTGAGGATGGAGTGAAGCTCAACTCCCAGACCTACTGCCAGTTTCTGGAAGACAACTTCTTCAAGCAGTGGTACAGGAAGACGTCGGTATCGTTCAAGAAAACCATGATTTTCATGCAGGACAATGCTCCATCACATGCATCCAACTACGCCACAGCGTGGCTGGCCAGTAAAGGTCTAAAAGATGAAAAAATAATGACATGGCCCCCTTGTTCACCTGATCTGAACCCCATAAAGAACCTGTGGTCCCTCATAAAATGTGAGATCTACAGGGAGGGAAACCAGTCCACCTCTGGGAGCAGTGTCTGGAGGCTGTGGTGGCTGCTGCACGCAATGTTGATCATAAACAGATCAAGCAACTGACAGAATCCATGGATGGTCGCTGCTGAGTGTCATCAGAAAGAAAGGGGGCTATATTGGTCGCTAATTTTTTTGGAGTTTTTGCTTTTGCCTGTCAGAAATGTTTATTTCTAAGTTTTGTGCAGTTATATTGGTTTACCTGGTGAAAATAAACAAGTGAGATGGGAATAGATTTGTTTTTTATTAAGTTGCCTAATAATTCTGCACAGTAATAGTTACCTGCACTAACAGATATCCTCCTAAGATAGCCAAATCTAAAGAACCCTACTCCAACTTCCAAAAATATTTAGCTTTGATATTTGAGTCTTTTTTGAGAAGATAGTTGTTGATCAATAATAAAAAAAATCTGCGAAAATTAAACTTGCCTAATAATTCTTCACACGGTGTATAATTAAAAGAAAAAAAAAATTAAATCTTTATTTTTATATAGCGCTAACATATTCCGCAGCGCTTTACATACATCAGGAGCACTGTCCCCATTGGGGCTCACAATCTAGAGTCCCTATCTGTATGTCTTTGGAGTGTGGGAGGAAACCGGAGAAACTCCTTGCAGATGGTGTCCTTGGTGGGATTTGAACCCAGGACCCCAGCGCTGCAAGACTGCAGTGCTAACCACTGAGCCACCACAAGACTGCAGTGCTAACCACTGAGCCACCTTGCCCCCATAATCAGTGCATTATAGTATGTGGAGCGGTTGGTGACCCATATGCGGGGGATCTTGTGTCCCAAGTGATCGGTTGGAGGGGGTACAATTCTCCCAGCCATGTAAATCTGACTATCATCTGAACTGCGGAGGGGCGAGGGGTTCCTTTTGGGTTAGGCAGGCGTTGTGCTGTATACTTTATGCTGTATATTGTGGTCTGAGAATGGACTGTGACTTCTGAACTGATCTCATCAGCCTCGTATATGACTGGGTTTTGGTCAGGTGACCCAGTAAATTGGGATATCAGTCTTCTGAATTTGGCCTGAGTGGATAGTTTTGCAGCACTGGCCATAAACTGTCACTGTCTTAGCCAGTTACTGTGTCAGTTTGCCTTCAGTTGCTGAGTAACCGCCACAGAAATGACGACCAATATGGCGGCTACTCCCGTTGTCACTTTTGCATCCGCCGCCGGATAGAAATATGTCCCGGTAAGTAAAGAAAGATCTAACTTTTGACTGCCGCATCGACCTCTGACGTTCTAATGTAAGCTTGATGTAATGCGTAAGATGGGTAAATATGATCATTGGAGGGAAGCGCTGTCCTATTGAGCCAATAAGTCCAAGAAATATGCAAAGTTGATGATTTATTTATTTTTTTTAATGGTTTCCACTGTGTTTCCTTAGCCCTGAATCAGTTGAAGCCAGTCCAGCAGTTACCGGAAAGTCCATCTATGCAACCCACAATTACCCAAGCAGCCTGAGCCAGGGATACCGAGGTCTGCCGTACGCAGTAAGTACCCGGCGC
>NW_027443043.1:0-30531 GCF_048569485.1 Anomaloglossus baeobatrachus | reverse complement strand
GCATTAATTAGTTAGGGAAACTTGAAAAAATAAATAAAAATAACAACAATCTTCAGTAGATATAACCAGCTCTATCCATTTTCCTGTGCATTCATGAATGATACCTTTCAGGGATTAACACTGTGGCCATGGGGGGGAGGGTATACAGGGTGCTGCTATCTTGCTGAGTCCCTGCAAAGCAGAGTAGGAAACCCCCTTTGCCATAAAGAAAAAGCTGTGACATCTGCTCTGGACTCTGCAGAGTCAAAGGAGACTGGAACCTTATGGCATTTTGCATATATATATATATACTTGGAAAAGGGGGTGAAATGTTATAGTTATGTATAAGCGAAGGGGTCTCCAACAATCTATCAGTACCAGTGGCCTCTATTTTTTTTTTCTTTCTTGTTTTGCAGCCACACGTTTCCTTCACAAGTGAATACTTATTATTATTAATATTATTAATAATAGATAATATCCATATTATGTAGTGCGTGTGTGTGTGTATATATATATATATATATATATATAAAAATAACATTAGGGACTTATTAAATAATATCCATAATCTTATATTATTTTTTTCTTTTTTCTCAGCCATATTCCTCCTTACACATTTTATTCACAAGTGAATACTTAATAATTATAGTAATAATAAGAGATAATAATTAAATCCAAATTATATATATATATATATATATATATATATATATATATATATATAGAGAGAGAGGAGAGAGAGAGAGAGAGAGAGAGAGAGAGAGAGAGAGAGAGAGAGAGAGAGGAGAGAGAGAGAGAGAGAGAGAGAGAGAGAGAGAGAGAGAGAGAGAGAGAGAGAGAGAGAGAGAGAGAGAGAGAGAGAATTAGGGACTCAATAAATAATATCCATATTATTATTATTGTTTGTTTTTCAGCCATATTTCTCCTTACACATTTCATTCACAAGTGAATACTTATTAATAATAATAGATGATATCCATATTATGTAGTGATTATATATATATATATATATATATATATATATATATGGAGCATTAGGAACTCATTAAATAATATCCATATTATATTATTATTTTTTTCTTTTTTTTCAGCCATATTTCTCCTTAGACATTTCACTCACAAGTGAATACATAATAATAATAATAATAATAAGATAATATCCATATTATGTAGTGAAATATATATATATATATATATAATATATATAGAACATTAGAGACTCATTAAATAATATCCATATTATATTATTAATTATTATTATTAACTATTCACTTATGGATGAAACGTGTAAGGAGAAATATGGCTGCAAAAAAAGAAAAGGAGGAAAAACTGAAAATCCGGCATAGATGTTAGATTCATAATAAGCATAAATAAATGTATCATTTGTTAGAAATCAGATATATCTTCAATCTCGAAAATGCAGGCGGGCGGCCTGATATAGTGCAGTATATATATATATATATATATATATATATAATATATATATATATATATATATATATATATATATATATATATATATGTGCAGCCCTGCATGTTAATGTCCTCCTATAGGGAGTGAATAAAAGGTGACACAATGTATAAACATGAAACATTTTATTTACAAACGTTGCAAAATAAAGAAGATTCGTGGAATGAGATTAAATAACCTTTGCAAGGAGAATATAGTATAGAGATCAGTACGGATGGAATAGAGGTGTATGGGGGGTATAGGGGGATATAAGACAGTGGGCACAAGATGATGACCCAGCTATATGGGAAGGAAAGATCTGGGCACTGCAGGTCAAACCGGGGAGGTGGTAGGGTGGGGGTTAACGGTGCCTCACCCGGTGGAAGCCATGCCTCTTCCTGCCACGTAGACCTTCTTGTATCACCAAAAACCGGATTTCCAAACCCGGTATATAGGAAATATTTATATAAAAGGATCTAAAAAATAATATGTGGAGAGCGATGTCGCAAGCGGAGCAATATCCAAAAGCAATAGAGGGGGACGATGATATTCCAATGCACAAAAGGAGGAGGAAAGCTGGCCATCTATCGGTCAGGTGGGTCCGTCTGTCTATCACCACCCTATGGGGGAGGGGAGGTTCTGAGCGGCGCTGTGCCAAGCACGTCCTCATGAGGATGTAAGGCGAGGTTGTGCGCCCAGATATTAGTTACAAGTGAAAAGGTTTTGGTACCGTGTTAGCCAGTTGAAAAATGATTGTAGCAATTGCATTCATAGCACTGTTGCGGCAATCTTGCACGACGCCGAAATGCAGTAATGCAGTTACCCCCTAATAAAAACCGAGCAACCCTCCCCACCCTCTACTCCTGCAGCCCTGCCTCGGCAGCCCCGCATCGATGGAAGCTGAAAGCAGGTTTCAAAGCAACCTGCCAAGATATCCATAAAGGTGACCATCCTCAATGGACGGAGGTGGTCACTGACCCCATGCAGAACCCCATTTTGTCCTCCTCCTCATCATATAGATGTTGCAGCAGGTTCCCTTTCAGAGCCCCCCACTCCTGCGTCCAACAGGGGAGGGGGAGCTGTGAGGAAGTGTGAGAAAAACACAGCACTGGAGAGGGAGGAGGCGTTACATGAGACCATCCCTCTGAGGTCCCCCACCCCCCTCCTTACCAGTCACACATCCTCTCCCCCTCCCCACCAGGAAATAAAGGAGGGGGTGATGGCTGAGATCTTGCAGTTTACAATCCCAGTCTGGGGGTTTATGATAAGATCCATGACTGTCAAGCCTCATGTTTTTTTTTTTAGTGCAGGGCAGAGATTGCAGTATTTGCTGCTGCTGTTATTGCGTTTCAATGTGTAAGGATTAATAAATATAGCATTAAATAATGTATCAAACTTGTTACTTTTTATCAAATATTTACAAATAATCAAAAAGACTGTTGCTACATATGATTAATGGCTGCATGGGCGATATTTGCATAAATACAGATCTGGGGTCCGGGTGAAGGCGCTTTCCGATTGGACGATGGTTGAATAACACTAATATTCTCAGAATGTACTAATTAATTTCATTCCACAATCCGGCTTATTTGGTGACAATCCTTCTTCTAGAAGGTTCTCTACCCCTGCAAATAATTTTCAGACGTGGAGAATATAAGGCAGCAGAGTCCCGATGGAGGGGTGTAACTAGTATAGGTGCTTGGGTTGCAATCGCACCCGGAGCCTAGGGGGGCCCAAAAGGTTTACTATGGCCTATATGAAAAGACCAATACTGTT
Organism: Anomaloglossus baeobatrachus; assembly: GCF_048569485.1. Classification (NCBI taxonomy): domain Eukaryota; kingdom Metazoa; phylum Chordata; class Amphibia; order Anura; family Aromobatidae; genus Anomaloglossus; species Anomaloglossus baeobatrachus. Next base: position 27,326 of record NW_027443043.1, on the reverse strand, counting down.
AAATATTTGTAAAAATGATCTTTATATAGCGCCAGCATATTCTGCAGCACTTTACATGCATCAGCCACACTGTCCCCATTGGGACTCACAATCTAAATTCCCTATCTGTATGTCTTTGGAGTGTGGGAGGAAAAACATGCAACACGGGGAGAACAGACAATCTCCTTGCATATGTTGCCCTCGGTGGGATTAGAACCCAGAACCCCTGCACTGCAAGACTGCAATGCTAACCACTGAGCCACCCATGAACATACAAACTCCTTACAAATATCCTTGGTTAAATTTGAACCCAGGACCCCAGTGCTGCAAGATTGCAGTGCTAACCACTGAGCCACCCATTAACATACACACTCCTTGCAGATGTTGTCCCTGGTGGGATTTGAACCCAAGACCAGAGTGCTGCAAGACTGCAGTGTTAACCACTGAGCCACCCATGAACATACACTCCTTGCAGATGTTGTCCTTGCTGGGATTTCAACCCAGGACCCCAGTGCTGCAAGACTGCAGTGCTAACCACTGAGCCACCATGCCACCCATTGCAATAATTGAGGACTCCCGTTGGAGATTTGCATCGAGGCACATGAGCTTCAAGTTCTGCCACTGTCCTGATGGATATATATTATGAACCTAGAGCCACTCTGTGCCATGGGGTAGTACAGTCAGAAGCATTTATCCACTTGGTTGGGGGTCTGACCACTGTGACCCCCCCTCATCTCCTGCTTCAATACTATCGACTCTGGATGGAGCGGCGGGTGCACGATCCATACAAACTCCTCCAAGACAGTGTTGAGATGGAAAGTGTAGGGTGTCCTGTCCTGGAGACGGGCAGCGGTCAGACCCCCATTGACCGAGAGGTGATAAATACTCCTGACCACTATATCCATGGAATGTCGTCTCCAAAAATCAATTTACACCCCTCCCCTCATAGAACAAATAATTATAATACGGCATGTATGGTACATGAAGCTCCAACATGACCGGGGAGGGGGTCTTCTCATATGTTCCTTATGAATTTAAAGGGGGCTGTATGGCATAGTCACAAAGTCCGATCCAGAGGTGATGACGGACTCACCCATCTCTCCATCCAGTTTCGAATAATCATATATTCTCCCCCAATTTAGAAGGGAGCGAGCCGGCCCCTGCGACCTTCACCGGTGGTCTGGGTATAGCAATGGGACCTGCACGTATCAATTGTCTGTGGTGAGAAAACCCTTTAAAAATCAAAGGGTCTACGACTGAATCTGCACTACTGATCCCTAATGTGGATGTATGGATGGTTTCATGGGCAGAATCCGAGCCAACGATCCCTAATGTGGATGTATGGATGGTATCATGGGCAGAATCCACGTTACCGATCCCTAATGTGGATGTATGGATGGATTCATGGGCAGAATCCACGTTACCGATCCCTAATGTGGATGTATGGATGGTTTCATGGGCAGAATCCACGTTACCGATCCCTAATGTGGATGTATGGATGGATTCATGGGCAGAATCCACGTTACCGATCCCTAATGTGGATGTATGGATGGATTCATGGGCAGAATCCGCGCCACCGATCCCTAATGTGGATGTGTGGATGGTTTCATGGGCAGAATCCACGCTACCGATCCCTAATGTGGACGTATGGATGGTTTCATGGGCAGAATCCACGCTACCGATCCCTAATGTGGACGTATGGATGGTTTCATGGGCAGAATCCACGCTACCGATCCCTAATGTGGACGTATGGATGGTTTCATGGGTAGAATCTGCGCCACCGATCCCTAATGTGGACGTATGGATGGTTTCATGGGCAGAATCCACGCTACCGATCCCTAATGTGGACGTATAGATGGTTTCATGGGTAGAATCTGCGCCACCGATCCCTAATGTGGCCATATTGATGGTTTCATGGGCAGGTGAAACAGATACTTAAAGGGACTGTCCAGTAAAAACACCGGGTGGGTGATAACTTACTGACAGGTTAGCCCCAGTGATCACAAGCCATTCTAGTCCCCCGCCTATCAACAAGTGACCATATATCCCATGGGTAGCACAACTCCTTTAATTAAAGGGATTGTCCCAAGAAAGAAAACCCTATTGTTTACATGCTGGAGTTGGACCCTGGTTCTCAGAGCATGCTGGGAGTTGTAGTTTTGCAGCAGCAGGATACATTTGTGTGGTAATCTATAGACACATATTCGCACGCAGCGCTCAGGCAGCCGTCCGCTCTCCTCGCCGCCTCTCCCCCTACTGTGGGAAAACAGCTCTCGGCGCGGGGAGGCACTGCATCGCGTGACAGCCCTGTGATGATTGACATCATCTACCGCCCAGTAGGCGGCGAGCTGGGCTCTGTCCAACCAATAGGACGCACGCAGGTGGGCGTGGTAGTAAGCTCCGCCCACTGTTCCCGCCGCCCCTGCCGCCGGAGCCGGGGATCCCCGTGTGGTCAGTCGCGTTTCCGCCTGTGGGAGGTAGCGAGTCGGCGGGGGGAGGGGAGGCCGTGTGGAGCCGCTGTCGATGCGGACTGAAGGGGGCTGGGGAGAAGCAGCGGAGTCCCGACCCGGGCACCTCTGGAGGAGGAGGGCAGCGAGCTCGGACCAGGCGCCCTGCACCCGCCACGGATATACAAAGTCTGGAAGTCGCCGAGTGCTTGTCTCTGCCGGAATTTGTGTCAGGAGTTCGGCAGCGCCGCTCAGGAAACACCGCTGCTTCACTTGAGGCCTAGTAGGTTTTGCGGCTTTGGGACGTGTGGACGCGCTCTTGGCTCCCCTCAGTGGGGCAGGCCTGGTCCTGCCAAGACGGGTGAGTGCAGCAGTCGGGGGATTTCACGCCACTTTTTGTGCTTTTTGGCGCTTTCTTCGCGGCCGCTCCTGGAGGGTCGGTGGGTGTGTGGCGGCTCGGGCCGGCTCCGGCGGATGTCTGTGGCGGTTCTGTGGAAGCTTTTTACAGCGTTTTCTTCGGGATAAGTCGCTTATGTTGGACATGGCTACCTGGAGGGAGGGAGGTGGGTGGAAGAGCTTCCTGTGCTGCAGAGACAGACGGGGCTGTGTGTCCTACACCGACGACACCCCGGAGCCCAGGGACAGGCCGGTGCTGGGGGGAGAACGACAGGAAAGGGGGCCCAGAGTCATTGGGGTCCCACACACCCTACTCCTGACTGCTGCCCCCCCACATTGCTACCCCCCATACACATGCTTCCCAGCCATAGAGAGCGTTGTCCCACCTTCATTCCAGCCGTAGAATGCACTGACCCCAGCCACCCCCCTTCCCGGTCATAGAGGGTGCCCCCCCCCCCCCTTTCCAATCCCGGTCGCAGAGAGCGCCGCTCCCCCCTTCCTCTTCCAATCCCGGTCGCAGAGAGCGCCGCTCCCCCCCTTCCTCTTCCAATCCCGGTCGCAGAGAGTGCCGCTCCCCCCCTTCCTCTTCCAATCCCGGTCGCAGAGAGCGCCGCTTCTCCCCCTCTTCCAATCCCGGTCGCAGAGAGCGCCGCTCTCCCCCTCTTCCAATCCCGGTCGCAGAGAGCGCCGCTCTCCCCCTCTTCCAATCCCGGTCGCAGAGAGCGCCGCTCTCCCCCTCTTCCAATCCCGGTCGCAGAGAGCGCCGCCTCCCCCTCTTCCAATCCCGGTCGCAGAGAGCGCCGCTCTCCCCCTCTTCCAATCCAGGTCGCAGAGAGTGCCGCTCCCCCCCTTCCTCTTCCAATCCCGGTCGCAGAGAGCGCCGCTTCTCCCCCTCTTCCAATCCCAGTCGCAGAGAGCGCCGCTTCTCCCCCTCTTCCAATCCCGGTCGCAGAGAGCGCCGCTTCTCCCACTCTTCCAATCCCGGTCGCAGAGAGCGCCGCTTCTCCCCCTCTTCCAATCCCGGTCGCAGAGAGCGCCGCTTCTCCCCCTCTTCCAATCCCGGTCGCAGAGAGCGCCGCTTCTCCCCCTCTTCCAATCCCGGTCGCAGAGAGCGCCGCTTCTCCCCCTCTTCCAATCCCGGTCGCAGAGAGCGCCGCTTCTCCCCCTCTTCCAATCCCGGTCGCAGAGAGCGCCGCTTCTCCCCCTCTTCCAATCCCGGTCGCAGAGAGCGCCGCTTCTCCCCCTCTTCCAATCCCGGTCGCAGAGAGCGCCGCTTCTCCCCCTCTTCCAATCCCGGTCGCAGAGAGCGCCGCTTCTCCCCCTCTTCCAATCCCGGTCGCAGAGAGCGCCGCTTCTCCCCCTCTTCCAATCCCGGTCGCAGAGAGCGCCGCTTCTCCCCCTCTTCCAATCCCGGTCGCAGAGAGCGCCGCTTCTCCCCCTCTTCCAATCCCGGTCGCAGAGAGCGCCGCTTCTCCCCCTCTTCCAATCCTGGCCGCAGAGAGCGCCGCTTCTCCCCCTCTTCCAATCCCGGTCGCAGAGAGCGCCGCTCCCCCCACCCCCTTTTCCAACCCCCCACCCCGCTTCCAACCCCCGTCGCAGAGAGCGCCGCTTCCCCCCCCTTCCAATCCCCGTCGCAGAGAGCATCGCTTCCATCCCCGGTCGCAGAGAGCGCCGCTCCACCCTTCGAATCCCGGTCGTAGAAAGAGCCACTCCCCCCCCACTTCGAATCCCGGTCGTAGAGAGCGCCCCCCCCCACTTCGAATCCCGGTCGTAGAGAGCGCCCCCCCCCCCTTCGAATCCCGGTCGTAGAGAGTGCTCCCCCCCCCTTTCCAATCCGGTCGTAGAGAATGCCGCTGCCCCCTTCTAATCTGGTGTCGTAGAGAGAGCTGCTTCCAATCCCAGTCGTGTAGAGCGTCGCTCCCCCTTTAATCCCAGTTGTGGAGAGCGCAGCTTTCCCCTTCTTCTATCCCCGGTTGTGGAGAGCGCAGCTTTCCCCTTCTTCTATCCCCTGTCGTAGAGAGCGCAGCCTCCCCCTTCTTCTATCCCTGGTCGTAGAGAGCGCAGCCTCCCCCCTCTTCTATCCCCGGTCGTAGAGAGCGCAGCCTCCCCCCTCTTCTATCCCCGGTCGTAGAGAGCGCAGCCTCCCCCCTCTTCTATCCCCGGTCGTAGAGAGCGCAGCCTCCCCCCTCTTCTATCCCCGGTCGTAGAGAGCGCAGCCTCCCCCCTCTTCTATCCCCGGTCGTAGAGAGCGCAGCCTCCCCCCTCTTCTATCCCCGGTCGTAGAGAGCGCAGCCTCCCCCCTCTTCTATCCCCGGTCGTAGAGAGCGCAGCCTCCCCCCTCTTCTATCCCCGGTCGTAGAGAGCGCAGCCTCCCCCCTCTTCTATCCCCGGTCGTAGAGTGCCGCTGCCCCCTTCCATCTCGGTCGTAGAGAACGCCGTCCCCTTGGTCGTAGAGAGCGCCCTTTCCATCCCAGTTATAGGGAGTACCCCTTTAACCCCCACCCCATCCTGGCCGTAGGGACCACCACTTCCCCGCCTCCCTTCCATCCCGGCCACTTCCACGCTTTCTGACCTGGCCGTAGGAAGCGCCGCTCCCCCCCCCACAGTGAAGCCTAAGCCTCTTACCAGATGCGGTAATACCCACCTACCTACACATTAGTGCCTAATACTGCTCCACCACAGACTGTAGTACCCCTACACCTTGAAGGTTTCTACCCACCTCCTCATTAGATAGCGTTATACCCATACCCCTCTAACTTGGAGCTTAATTCTCCCACCATAGACTGTAATATCCCACCACCTTGGAAGTTTATACCCATCTCCCCATTAAAGGGCGTGATACCTGTACCCCACTAGCTTTTAGCCTAATTCTCCCACCATACAAAGTGATACCCCCTCCGCCATGGAACCCAATACTTTGTCCATAGTGTTATACCACCACCTTATAGATTAATTTCCCCATAATAATCCCCCATAGAGGTTGATATCTTCTCCACCAGCCGTATACTCCAAACGTATATGTTAATGCACCCTCTAGCTTCACCGTGGGGCTTTTTTTTTTTTTTTTTTTTACCTCCACCATAGAGGCTACTACCCTCCTCCACCACAGAGCATTCTACTCCCAACATATTGAAGCATAATACCTCCACCATATGGGTTCATTCACCCTCCCCCACCAGGGAGCTTTTCATCGCCTCCTTACAGGCTCACAACCCCCCTCTATCATGGAGCATAATACCTAAACTCTTTCGTTTAGGTCTCCTAACGTTGGAACCTAATAGAGGTTACTAGCCCCCCTCCTTGCCATTAAACTTAATTCCACCATAGAGGTTAATAGTCTCCTTTTCTTGTGGAGCATAATACCTCCACCATGTAGGGTACTGCTCCTCTCTACCCTGGAAGTTTATACCTTCACCATAGGGAATAATACACCCCTTGAGGTAATGCCTTATTGAGGACCCTATGAAAGCAGCCATATATCTGTATAGCATTATTTGTATCAGGGCAAATGCATGGGTATAGCAATGCTAATCTAAGCAATCTGTATTATAGGAGCCCTCAGACCATATTATCTTATATCTGGTGCTAACACCATCAGGCAATGCAGAGGCGTGACTAGAGATGGCTCTCACTATTACAGACCCTATAATAAGGCTCATTGGGGTCCCAGACTGTATGATTCACTGTTATACCCAGCATTATCACACCCCTCCCCCACTTTCCATGGCAATACAGAGTAGATGTATGTCTGATTCTATACTATTACATGTATGTAGAGATTATATAAATAAAACCCTGGAAGATCTATTACATAGCACCCCCACTTCCGGCCATCATATATATAGACCTATAGCCTGTTATATCCAGCAGTCCACCATCCCCCAATGAGTCTGTGATTATTCCCCTGGTAATGTGGAGTATATAGTATAAACATGAGGACCAGAGACCTTCAGATTATATGTTCTCTGACTTTCTAAGCTTCCTGTGTAGTTGATGATCTTCTCCCCTCATAGGGTTTGTCTTATGGGAAAGTTGCTCTCATTTGTGGGGGATAATATTTCTGACAGACCCAGGTAATCGTAAAGAAGCTGGCAGTCCATAAGACGGGTCTATATGGGTGCCGGGGCTGTGTGTATGCGCCGGGGCTGTGTGTATGCGCCGGGGCTGTGTGTATGCGCCGGGGCTGTGTGTATGCGCCGGGGCTGTGTGTATGCGCCGGGGCTGTGTGTATGCGCCGGGGCTGTGTGTATGCGCCGGGGCTGTGTGTATGCGCCGGGGCTGTGTGTATGCGCCGGGGCTGTGTGTATGCGCCGGGGCTGTGTGTATGCGCCGGGGCTGTGTGTATGCGCCGGGGCTGTGTGTATGCGCCGGGGCTGTGTGTATGCGCCGGGGCTGTGTGTATGCGCCGGGGCTGTGTGTATGCGCCGGGGCTGTGTGTATGCGCCGGGGCTGTGTGTGGCTTTAGCAACCCATGATGTGAATTTGGGTTTCAGCGCTTCATGTGGTCCTAGAATCATAGTGTTCACTATACTGGAGGTTTTGCCTTAATGTGAAGCATTAGAAGAAGCGCTGAGTAATCGTTATAACACTGGCATTCTCTGTTCATAAAGCAGCAGCTTCATAATGGGGTATTTTATTATGTTAGTAGGGGGTCTTTTATATAGACATCAGGTTGGTATTATGGCTTCTGAATTCAGACCCCCGAGTAATGGGTTTGCATAGCTAGGAGCTCTGCACTACAGAAGGTCTTGTTTGCTGGGAGTCCTGTATTGTCTATAGACAGTTTACTGTCCAGGTGACTTTTTGTTGTTATTATTATTATAGCGCCATCAATTCCATGGCGCTTTACATTTTGTTCGTAATTTTTCATTAATAAAGATTTAAATATTTAAAATAGATGTATAACAAAATACATTTCTATAATATGAGCTTTTTTTTTTGTGTAGTCTTTGCAGTATTATTGAGCATTGTGTTTGTATTGCCCCCTATGGGAAACAATTGTCCTGCTGTTGTCAGATGTAACCATAGTAATGATACTAACTGAGAAAATTTTTCATAAGTGTCCTCCAAGAATAAATAGTTTGCAAGCATAGATTATTTATTATGCATTCCAGAGGAAACCCACGCAAACACAGGAAGAGCATACAAACTCATTGCAGATGGTGTCCTTGGTGGGATTTGAACCCAGGACCCCAGCGCTGCAAGACTGCAGTGCTAACCACTGAGCCATCATGCTGCCCTAAGGGGGTCAGGGATGTTTTATCAGTTGCTGCAGGAAGAATTTATGAACACCTTCATGGTTTAGAAACTGGATTTGCTCTTTTTTAGGGGATTCAGGAGCAGGTTTAATACTCTGCTGTCTCGGGGAATTGTGTGTACAGTAGTCATGTCAGCCATCGAACAGCATGTTGTCTTGGACGCAGATACAGTTGTATGGAGTTCACCTAATTCTGGACATTGCAGGTAGAATGCATAATTAGGGATAATATCTAAAAGGATCCTTCCTTTCTGTTGTATACATTGGTCCCTAATCTCCATCTTTCCCCATTGTTGTGATGCTCCCTAGTCTCCCAGTCTGTACCTGGAGGCTGTTGGAAATTCACACCTCCTCCCCTCCCCCCTTGTCCCTTAGCACAAGTATAGAAGAGGAGGGATCCCCTAAGCTTATTTTAACCATCATTTCTATTGTTTTACCAGCAGGGTTTTGGAAGGAGGAGTACATGCCTTGCAATTGGCTCTCTATATTGTTTAAGAAGTGATTTGCATAGTTAAAAAGTGCTGAGAAGAGTAAAGACTGCACCCATTGTTCACTCCTGCTTTTTTGCAACACCAAAGCATAAGTCACCTGTAAAGTTGCACATTGGTCATTAGAAATCACTGAATTTGATTTGCTTTTGGTGGTTCAGCCCATTGTGAGGCATCAGTAGAGTATTTTATTCAATCCTTGCAATTTTAATCTCTCTTCTCTCCCCCCCTGAACTCCCCTCCCAGCAAGTTCTCAAGCCTAGGAATTCCTTTCATGCTCTCTCCCTGTTCCTTCTCAGTTTACATGCACAAGTCTGTGCTATATTTTTTTTCCCCGAAACTCAGCAGTTCAGTGTTTGAATCTGTAAACCTGTAGAAGTAGGAGAATTAGCTGTGTGCTTAAGGAATTGTCTGCCATCTCTGGACTAAACCCATGGTTACCACCCTCTGTAGCATTGCAGACTGCACACTTACTACAAGCCTAAACATAGGTCTGCACAGCTCTGGAGTATGGCATCCTTGCATTATGCATATACAGGGCTTTTTCTGGCTTGCTGGGGTATATCTTCAAGCCATTTGTCAAAATACTCAGCATTTGAGGATTGATGAGACTTGGGCTACGTTCACACATCAGTTTTTTTCCATCAGGCACAATCCGGAAAAAAACCCGGATAAAACGGATCCGGCGCTGGATCCGTTTTATCCCCATTAATTTGTATTAGCGCCGGATTGTGCCTGATGGCCTTGCGTTGCATCCGGCTTTTGCCGGATCCGGCGTAATTACTCAATGCGGCGGCCGGATGGAACGTTTTTTGCCTCTGAAAAAAACCCGTATTGCGCCGGATCCGTTGTGATTTACAGTGGAAGCCTATGGACGCCGGATCCGGCGCGATGCGGCAAAAAACGGATGCGGCCATTTTTAAACTGAGCATGCTCCAATTTATTGAAAACAATGGATCCAGCAAAGAAAATGGACAAAACGGATGCGTGAGATCCGTTTTTTTGACGGATCAGATATACCGGATCAATCAAAAAAGGATCATGCGCCTCATTTTTTGCATACTCTGCACCGGATCCGTTGCATCAGGCAAACGCTGGATTGTGCCTGATGCCAAAAAAACTGATGTGTGAAAGTAGCTTTAAGGAATTGTCTGCCATCTTTGGACTAAACCCATGGTTACCACCCTCTGTAGCATTGCAGACTGTACACTTACTACAAGCCTAAACATAGTTCTGCACAGCTCTGGAGTATGACATATACAGGCATATGCAATATGCATATACAGGGCTTTTTCTGGCTTGCTGGGGTATATCTGCAAGCCATTTGTCAAAATACTCAGCATTTGAGGATTGATGGGACTTACAGATCACCCAATCTAACCTAAAACGGGCATGTGTTCTTTATCATTGGTGTGAAAGCAACTAGTCTTGGTTGGCTAGGCATTAGGCAAGCCTTTTCTTGAAATACACTGTTGTATCCTTCATCCACAATTCTCGACCCCTCCCCATCGATGTGTGGAGGGTAGATGACTTGGCCTCTGATAAGTGCCTTGGCGACGCAGGGGTTAATGTGTGGAAAGTAGACTCTTGCAGCCAGGTGTTTTTCATTGCTGGTGGATTAGAAAGAAGGGTGTGCATGAGGAGGTATCTGGGATTAACCATTCACGATCCAGAGCAGTTTTATCACAGCACCAGGTCTCCTTTCTGGGGGTTTGGACATGATTATAGATATAGATTATATATCTCTCTATCTCTGCTTGTGGTTAAACCCATTTCCTTTTCCAAGGTTGTGTAAAGCAGAGAAGTTTGCATTGGTGTGATTAGCTAAGTGAACTTCTGGTAGATTAACTCTTTCTAATGCCTAGGGTTTAAGTTATCTCACAAGTGCTACAATCCCATGTAAATGGTTCCCAGTACTGATTTCTGCTTATCAGGTTTGTTTGCCCAGCTGGATAGTGATCTGTTTAGGGATTTTTGCTCAGTAGAACAATTTAATGCCTATATTTGGAGACATGGGGGTCTGGGGTTACAGATGATTGTGTTTCCCCCTTCTCACATATTATACTTAAATACATTTGTTGCAATTCAAAGCTTATGTGTTATTTTTGTCATGGCCTTAAAGGATCTGATTTTTTTACACTGCTGTTTTTTTTTTTTTTTTGGAGGTCTGTTTTAGGTTCTGGCCTCTTTGTCCATAATGTTACTGTTAAAGGGTCATTGCACCTAAAGAATGAATGTCCATTATGTTGTTGTTAAAGGGTCATTGCACCTGAAAAATGAATTGTTCTTATTATTTTTTTTCCCCTCCCTCAGCAGATATGTTGCAGTTATGTTATGCATTGCTCCTGAAATATTGTTCTGCTGCAGTGGCGTGGAGGCTCATTTAATGTCATAGTTGTCGCTCCGTTAAATGATCATTGTGGCTTTTCATAGGATGTGAGTAGAATATGGGATCAGTCCTATGAAGTACGCATTATGATCCATAACATGCATCTCCAGAAGATGGGAGTTTCTCTGATAAATGATGAGCAGAAGGTTTAGTGCACGGCCCTGAAGCTGCTGTTGCTATGTGAGACTCTCGAGTGGTGTTGTCCATCTCCAGGGATTGACACCACATCCATTAGCAAAGACTGCGTGATCCTTGGAGAAAGGCAGTGGCTGAGCCCTTATGAGGTGGCTGACTTATTTTTTGCCATCTGTTTTTCTTTTTAAACATTTATACTGTCAATTTCATGTTTGTAATGAAAATTTGGTTAGTTTTATAATTCAGCATACAGAATGCATTGCTAGTTAGTTCACTTTGGTACATTTTCTTATTAGGCAAAGTGCACATTTTTGGGTGCAAACTGCATGCCTAACCTTATGCCTGCAAAGTCGATGAGATTTCTGAAGTGTTGTGCAGATGTTGCTTTTTTTCCCCCTTACATATTTGGTGCAGAAAATAAACTGCAGCATGTCCATTCTATCAACGTTTTTCTACTCCAAATGCGTGGAAAAAAAAACCGCTCCAAAAACGCATGTTTTTTTCTGTCCGGAGATGCAGATTTGGTGCAGAAATTTCTGTAACCAAATACTCAGCGGGTGCACGTAGCCTTAAAGGGGTTGCCTAATAATTTGACATTGATTGCCTATCCTTAGGATAGGTCATCAGTGTCTGATCAGCCGAGGTCCGACACACCGCAACCCTGCTGATCAGCTGTACTCTGCCCCAGCGGCAGCATGCAGCTGGAAATGCTCAGTTTCAGCACTGCTCCATCTTCTGATAGCGACCGAGTACTGCACATTTGCCTCCTAGTGATTAGAATGAGAGGTAGATGTCCAGTAACACGCCGCAGCCAATATCAGAAGACGGAGCAGTGCTGGAACTAGGCATTTCTGGTCACCGAACCAAGATCAGCTGATTGGCGGGGGTGCAGCGTGTTGGACCCTGGCTGATGAGACATTGATGGCCTATCCTAAGGATAGGCCATCGAACCCCTTTAAGATGCTCAGTGTGTTTTCACAGAACTACTTTTGGGACATGCTAACATGGACAGTAGAATACAGTGGAACCTTGCTTAACGAGTAACCCAGTTAGCGAGTATTTCGCCTAATGAGCAAGGCTTTCTGTAAATTTGTAACTCTGTTTACGAGAGCGCCTTGCTGTACGAGCAAAATACTCACCGCACACACTTCCGGTTCCGTACATCCACCGCGCTCTAACCCGCTCTTGCAGTCCATACAAACACACAAGCACGCACAAACACGCACACACACATATTATGCTCACCTTACCGTCCATTCCCTCGCCGGCTTCCTGGAACTTGCATGTATCGGGCAACCAAGGCGACCGATGCCGGGGACTTTCAGCTCCCAGCGCGCTGACGTCAAAGGCAGGAGCCTCTTGCCTCTGATTGGCCAGCGCGCTGCAAAGGTCCACAGGATGTGTATCCGTTAATCATCGCGACGAGGGAGGAACTTCCCCTGTCAGGCGCTACTTCAAAGGCAGCATGCTGGCCAATCAGAGGTAAGTGGCTCCTGCCTTTGACGTCAGCGTGCTGAGTGCGGAAGGTCCAGCATCGGTCGCCTTGGTTACCCGATACACGTCTTGTACGGGCGAACTGCAAGTTCCAGGAGACCGGAGACCGGCGAGGGAACGGAAGGTAAGGTGAGCATAATCTGTGTTTGTGCGTGTTTGTACGTGTGTGGAATGGCACAATAGTGCACCAGGATGGGACATTTAAGAAGTTGTGGAACGAATTGTCTGCATTGCAATGATTTCCTATGGGAAATCTTGCTTTGCTGAACGAGTAACTTGGTTAACAAGCGCACTCCCAGAACTAATTGTTCTCGTTAACCAAGGTTCCACTGTATAAATCTGTATAATTATACTACCTATGGAGGGAACATGAAACCAAATTAGCAAACTTGTTAAATTAGAGAGCAAGTCAATTCAGCTTAAACATATATTCCGCTGTATAGTTATACAGCGAGGTATGTCAGTCATAGGCTCCAATGTTGATTGAGTGCACACACACACACACACACACACCTTAACACTGGAGCCTATAATACATAATGTATATGTGTATATATAATATATATAATGTATGTGTGTCTATATATATGTGTGTGTATATAATATATATATATATATATATATATATATATATATCATACTGTGGTATAGTTTTTTGTTGCAGAATATCCCTGTATGGAAAGCACAGCAATCCACGGAAAGCCCAAAGTATTTCTATGGACATGTTTGCCTTGTATGTACAGAAAATGAATGTACTGGACTGCAAATTATTGCAGTGTGAATGTAGCCTTACATAGAAATTTAGGAAATATTGTGGTAAAGGGTGTTGTTGGGAGCTGCTTGGAAGAAATCCTTGTTTTTCTCTGGACCTACAGGCTATGTTCACATGTGGCATTTTTTTTTTTTTTGTTTTGCTGCGTTTCACACTACCAGCAAAGTGGATGAGATTTCAAAAATATAAGGCTGCTTTCACACATCCGTTTTTTGCAGTGCGGCCAAATCCGGTAAAAACCAGACAGAACGGTTCTGGCGTTTATTGCTGCCGCATCCGTTCTTTCCCCCATAGACTTGTATTAGTGCCGGATTGTGCTACATGGCCTTGCGTTGCATCCGGCTTTTGCTGGATCCGGCGGAAATAGCTGATCCGGATGGAACGCTGCTTGCAGCGTGTTTTGTCTCCGGGAAAAAAAAAATATGGTGCCAGATCCGGCGCCATGCGGCGTGAGTTTCAATGAAAGCCTATGGGCGCCGGATCCGTCATCATCCGGCATATGACTGAATCCAACGACAGATCCATTTTTTGAACTGCGCATGCTCAGTAGAATGATGGAACCGTCAAAAAACGGATGGAAAAACTGATGCAACGGATCCGTTTTTACGCCAGATCCGCTGCATCAGTTTTTTTGCCGGATTGTGCCGCACAGCAAAAAACGGATGTGTGAAAGCAGTCTTAGCCACACATTTTTTTTTTTTCCCTCGCATTTTTTTTTTTAAAAACTGAAGCATGTGGAGTCTTTCAGTGTTTTTGCAGCATTTTTCACCCATTCTAAAAATTGGGAAAAGATGCAAGTAAAAACTTGGTAAAAATGCTTATCTTACAGAACATTTGTTTTTGCTGCAATAGAAGACACTGCTAAAATGCCACGATTGAACACACTGTTATTCGACATATATGTGCTATGCATATTTTTTTTTTTATGAAGCGCAGGCAGAGACATTATAGTTTTTCGGCCTTTTCACGTGTATAGGTTCACATAAAAGACTGCACACACATGCCATGTATGTTGCATCCTTGTGCCGTCCAAGCTTGTTGTCTGTAGGAGCGTCCTTCCAAAAGTGTTAGGCACTTAGGATTTGAAAGTGCGTGTGGTTGATTGTGATGTTACAATTATACTGTGTTTTTATTAGAATCATCCAGTCTATGTATGCACAATCAAGCTGGAAAATCTATAGATGACCTGATCTATTCCTCTTCTCGTAACATAGCAACTTTCTTTCTCTGCCTCTATGCCATGATGAAGTAAAGTGCACAGTCGAACAAATTATTATTTTTTCTTTTAGTATGCTTACTTATATAGTGCCAAAGTATTCCGCAGCCTTCTACAGGCAGTGTCATCTCTATCTTGTGAGTGAGTGTAGGAGGGAAACCCACGCAAACACGGGAATACCATAAAATCTCAGTGCAGATGTTGTCCTCATTGGGATTTGAACCCAGGACAACACAGTGCTAACCACTGACCCACTGTGCTAAGAGCTGGTTACAATATTGAGTTTGGCAAAGTTAATATTGCCTTAACATTTTTTTTTTCTTTCTACCACTCTATGCTGATTGTGGAGTCTTGTGCTAGATTCATGTATGATATAACCAATACCATGCCTTAGCATGCCTCTCATTTGACACGTAAATGCATGAGATACCTTTTACTCCATTCATATGGAGCTTTTCTCTGCTAGAAGCTTTACTTTTGACTCAGCATGGCTGTGGCTCCATTCGCTGGCCCCTCAGCCTGTATTGTGGACTTTTGGGATCTGTATGTGCCATTGTTCAGGGTTTGTACATGTGGCTTTGTCCTTAAGAGCTCGGCTTGTGTGATTCATCCTGATTTTACATAAAAGCAAATTACTAGGCCTAAATGAATTTCTGTTTCTTAGAACCTCTCTAAGGATGCCCATGCACATTAGAATAACGTTCGTTGGACCAGCTAAGTAATATAATGGGTATAGTGGTAGCTGTTTTTTTCCCCTAACAGCAGATGTGAAGTGTGCATACAGCTGTCCGAGATATATTACCACCTTTAAGATATGACACTTGAGTTGTAATATTTCATCTGTCTGAAAGTGTTGCAGGCATGTATGTCTCCATATGTTTTTTTTATTCCGTCAAATAATGTACATTTTATCTTATATTACAGGGGTGGTCAACCCATTTTAGAATGCAGCTCAAGGGGCTATTGTGTATTTCCCTTGTTTCCACTTTTGGCAAAATCCAATTTAGATGGAGGAGCCGCTGTATCCGAAATACTTGGCAATTCTTGTACTAATACATAGCCGTCTGTCAGAATGTGAGCGGCATATACAGAGTGGCTATCCAGCCATGCTCTAAGACCCCCTTCATACATCTGTGATAAAACCAAATGTTTTTCACTGTCCGTGGTGTGGGTGCAGTTGTATTTGTTCAGCGTGTGATATCTGTGATAGCACACGGACAGCAGGAACATCTATACTCACCTGTTACAAGTGCCGCTGCTGCTTCTGGGTCTGTGGTGCAGTGAATATGCATGAGCATAATGAGCGGGCCCGGAAGCAAGTCACAGCAGCGCCGAAGACAGCAGCGCTGGAGACAGGTGAGTGTAGAAAATGATTTTATTTCACACACGTTTTCTGCGGTACGTGTCACACGGATCACATCAGTGTGTGACACCTGTGCCGCTGGAGAAAAACGGACATGTCGACGTGGGGAGCACACACACGCATGTGCTCCACACGTTTGTGGGAAAACAGGGATGTGAGGCATGCCCATTGATTTTAATGGGTCTGCATATGTCCTTGTCTCTGGTACGTATGAAAATGGACGTTACACGTTGCGGAATCACGTACATGTGAACGGGGCCTTAGTCTGTGTTTGCACATAGTGATAGTGTTGTTTTTTTTTGCAAAATCATGGTAGAATTGCATAGTTTTTTTCCTGTAAATTTTGTAAAATTGCTGGGAAAGATGCAGTTTTGTAACGATCAACTAAAATGTTAATGTAGTCTTGGAGGGAAGGGTGGGTTTCAAAGTTGGGTGACCGGTCCTATGATTTCCCTATGTCCTAAAACGGGGATTATTTTCATCATACAACCTTGCTAATGACATATGAGAATTTAGTTCACCCAGTTGTCCCATAAGAATTATTGTCCTCTTTATGTGACCTTCATACTAATAAACACATTTGTTGACAATCGCTTCCCTGGTGTCTATAGTTTGGTTTCCAGTCTGCTTGTCTTTTATAGAGTTTACCTATTGTTTTATGAAGTGGGTGTGTGTGGGCTCGGTCCACGCTGTGGCTTCAGATGTACCATTTATTTCTTCTGTAGCTTGGGATGTAGAAATGTGTGCACAATTAGGGTAATACCGAATATAACTAGCAACTCAGTAAATCTTTCAAATATAACTAGTGTTCATGAATGTGTAGTTTTTGGCTTCTTTTGGTCAATATTTACTCAGAAATGTTATTTTGCAACTGCCCTACCTGGTACCATCAGAATACATGTAATGCGGACAATGGCAGCATTCTGTCAGCTAATAAGTACTTGTATAAGGTATAATAGTTGGGAAGAAATGACTGCTTAAAGCTTTATCTGTTTCCCCACCATTGCAGAGAAATTCAGATTGACCACAGAGGACTTTGGTTCTTTTTGGCTATAATGTACATACTAGTTTTAGAGATTTTGAAGAACTACAAGTCCCAGGAGCCCTACCTGTCATCCACAGGGAGAGAGGATGTATTAGTCACTGCTGTGTGTTATATATGTTATAGGTAATGTGTAAAAACACATTCTGTATATAATGCCGGAAATGGGTAGTGAAAGTATGAAATACATCAGATGTTCATACATTTCCTAGTCATTCTATAGAATACCTAAATGACAAACAGGCGGAGTGTAGAATACTACAGGGGTGGTCGTCCAAAAGTAGGTGGACAGAAGGCAGCAGCAGATCTGTGAAACTGGCTCAGTTGCCCTTAACATTAAAATGCCATTCTAATCTCCCGTGCTGCAACAAATAGTCATGAATGACACTTCTGATTCCTTTTTTTTCCCCAGCAAAGATATCCTGTTGTTCATTTTGCATTTCTTCTTTCATGTTTTTGACTGTTTGTTACTAAAGACTAATAGGAATGACACTTCTGTTTCTTTGTGTTTTGTTTTCCCAGTAAATATATCCTGTTGTTCATTTAGGATTTCTTCTTTCATTAGTTTTTTTACTGTTTGTTACTAAAGACTTTTCCAATCTGGGCATTATATCAGACTTTGCCTGAGCAGTTCTTGTCATTCTTTAAATTTAACATTTTATTGGTTTTCAAAACAAAAGTAATTCCAATCATTGATCTGCACAAATGGAAAAATAGCATCATTGGTACCGTTAATAACAACAATCAATAGTCAGTTAATCACGTACTCTTGCAGCTCTGGTAACCATATTTAATACATTTGACTCGCACCGAATATAGCACAGTCCCACAATCTTTTCCCTCGATCTTTCACGACATCAGAAGCAGGAATCACTTAAAAAGAGAACAAAGGAAATAAGGAAACACTAAGGCTGGGTTCACACATAGCGACAGCGACAATGACGTCGCTGTTACGTCACCATTTTCTGTGACGTAACAGCGACCTTGTATGTCGCTGTTATGATCGCTGCTAAGCTGTCAAACACAGCGGCGCAGCAGCGATCATAACGTCGCTACATGTGCAGAAAGTAGGGAGCCGCGCACGCTGCTTAGCGCTGGCTCCCTGCTCTTGTAGCTACAGTACACATCGGGTTAATTACCCGATGTGTACTGCAGCTACGTGAGCAGGGAGCCGCGCACACTGCTTAGTGCTGGCTCCCTGCACTCCTAGCTACAGTACACATCGGGTTAATTAACCCGATGTGTACTGCAGCTACATGTGCAGAGAGCAGGAGCCGGCAGCACAGGCAGCGTTAGAGCGGCGGAGGCTGATAACGAAGGTAAATATCGGGTAACCACCTTGGTTACCCGATGTTTACCCTGGTTACAGCTTACCGCAGCTGCCAGATGCCGCTCCCTGCTCGCTTCGTTTCATCGCTCTCTCGCTGTCACATACAGCGATCTGTGCGTCACAGCGGGAGAGCAACAATAAAAAAACGAACCAGGGCTGTGTGTAACGAGCAGCGATCTCACAGCAGGGGCCAGATCGCTGCTCAGTGTCACACACAGCGAGATCGCTAATGAGGTCACTACTGCGTCACAAAAAAGCGTGACTCAGCAGCGATCTTGCTGTGTGTGAAGCACCCCTAAAGAAGGAAGGGAGAAAAATAGAAAGGGAGAGAGAGATGCCACGGGCACTGCTACCCGCCCGGTCCAAGACCCAAAACCAAAAAGCACTCAGGAAGATATCACTCTGTTCACACGAGTATGCGTCACATTCTACCTCGTGGTACAGAAACCAGGACTAGTCAAGAAAGATTCCCAATGGAACCACTTCGTAGCGGTGGCATCCACATCACTACGAGATTGGGCCAGTATCCTTTCCATTGTTCTTGTCATTCTTTATAATACCTAGACCTTTTATGTAATGGCTAACTTTTCCATTCTGGGCATTATATCACACTTTGCCTGAGCAGTTCTGGTCATTCTTTATAATACCTAGACCTTTTATGTAATGCCTAGGCAAAGTATAGAACAACGCAGATATTTCATACCTTGCCTGAAAACGACAGGGATTGTATACATTGCCTAGGTATGCTATAGAATGCCAGGTTTTCATACATTGCCTGTAACATATATACATATACAATGTACAGTATTCTGTTTTGCATTAAATGTTTCAAAATGTTGCAAACGCATCATACGCTGCAGTGCCTGGGAGACGTGTGCAGTGCGCGGCTGTGTCTGGATCTGTGGCTGCCATGTTTTGCTGTTGCATCATCTGCTGCTTTTCTCTCACGCTCCCCTCCCTGAGCTGGACTGTACTTTCTATCCTGTGTATTGAACTCTCTTGTAATTGATGCCACTCCCCTCCTCCTGGCTTGTTCTGTGTCACTCTACCCCCACCAACACCACCCTGATTCATAGCAAGAGCAGTCTGATGAGATCACTAGTCTTGGCTCCTGAAAGGACCTGCGGCTGGGGGAAGGGGGAGGGTTTAGAACTTGTCTCACTTTTCTCCGGCCCTTTGTTGCTCCAGGAGGACAATGCTCTTGAGCACAACATGTCGCTCAGGCCTGTGCATGCGCTTCTTGTGCTGGTTAGGTTCCCTCCATGCTTTTATAACCATGAAAAAAAAATTAACGATTTTATGCTAAGATCAGCTAGCAGCGCTGGACTGAATATTTCTTAACTCTGCCCTTATAAAATAAGACTTATGTTAAAAACCTCTTCCTCTACAAGGCTAAGAATGACTCAGCATAGTGAGGCTATATTCACATGCCCAGTAATCATCCGTTAGAACAGATCCAGCAGCAATTTGTTGGAAAAAATGGAGTGCAAACACTTTTTAATCCATTTTGAAAAAAATGATTTTTGGAGGATTTGGTTTTTTTTACATGGCAGTCTATAGATGTCTGATTGCAATTTATCTTCCATTTGAAACTGATCCAGTAAGCAAAGAAAGATCCTTTACAAATGCAAGAAAAAGGAATGGCTAAATAGTAATCCGTTGACAGATCCATATTCCGTAGACGTCCATGTTAAAAATAAAAAAATAAAATGGGATCCTGCAAAAATCAATTTTTTTTTTCAAAACGGATAAAGTTGTATTGGGCTACTTTCACACTTGCATTGTGTGGCATCCGTCACAATGCGTTGTGTGACGCATGTGACTGATGCGTTGTAAATAGTGTGATAATAAATAATAAAGGCAACGGATTCCGGTGAAATAACGCGTTGTATTCTTTTAGTTTTCTTTAGCCAAGAGAGAGCGAGCCCCCATCATCACTGCACACACAGCGGCACTACCGCCCCCATCATCACCGCACACACAACGGCACTAAAGCCCCCATCATCACCGCACACACACCGGCACAACCGCCCCCATCATCACCTCACACATGCAGGCACTACTGCCCTCATCATAACCTCACACATGCAGGCACTACTGCACTCATCATAACCGCACACACACCGGCACTACCACCCCCATCATCACCGCACACACACCGGCACTACCGCCCCTATCATCACCGCACACACACCGGCACTACCGCCCCCATCATCACCGCACACACACCGGCACAACCGCTCCCATCATCACCGCACACACACCGGCACAACCGCTCCCATCATCACCGAACACACACCGGCACTACCGCCCCCATCATCACCGCACACATGCAGGCACTACCTCCCCCATCATCACCGCACACACACGCAGGCACTACCGCCCCCATCATCACCGCACACACACACGCAGGCACTACCGCCGCCATCATCACCGCACACACACGCAGGCACTACCGCCGCTATCATCACCGCACACACATGCAGGCACTACCGCCGCCATCATCACCGCACACACATTCAGGCACTACCACCCCCATCATCACCACACACACACACACAGGCACTACCGCCCCCATCATCACCGCACACACACACACACACGCAGGCACTACCGCCTCCATCATCACCGCACACGCAGGCACTACCGCCCCCATCATCACCGCACACACACGCAGGCACTACCGCCCCCATCATCACCGCACACATGCAGGCACTACCGCCCCCATCATCACCGCACACATACACACGCAGGCACTACCGCCCCCATCATCACCGCACACACACACACGCAGGCACTACCGCCCCCATCACCGCAAACACGCAGGCACTACCGCCCCCATGATCACCAAACACACACGTAGGCACTACCGCCCCCATCATCACCGCACACACACACACACACACGCACACACACACACACACGCACACACACGCAGGCACTACCGCCCCCATCATCACTGCACACACGCAGGCACTACCGCCCCCATCATCACTGCACACATGCAGGCACTACCGCCCCCATCATCACTGCACACACGCAGGCACTACCGCCCCCATCATCACTGCACACACGCAGGCACTACTGCCCCCATCATCACTGCACACACGCAGGCACTACCGCCCCCATCACTGCACACATGCAAGCACTACTGCCCCCATCATCACCGCACACACACCGGCACTACCTCGGTGACGTCACCGCTGACAGCGTGATTCATTTCAGTTTCTGCGTTGAGCTCACAGAGAGCGTCGGTGTTCTACCGTTCTGCCACTCCTGTCAGCTTCTGATGTAGCAGAGCTGAAAGCGTCGTGGGACCTCGGGTGGATTACGTCTGAACTTGAGGGGTATTTGGGGATTAATAGTGGTGAAAGAGGGTGGTTTTTTTTTGTCTTTTGTTCCAAATAAAGGACGGAATCCAGCACCATAGACATTCATTATGACTCTTAATGGATCCGACGGAATCCTGCAGAATGCATTTTATTTTACAGCAACAAAAAACGCTACATTCTGTGTTCCATCCGCCCGGAGCTCAGTCAAAATAACGACTCTGCGTCGGCCGGCGGATGCAACCCAGACACTTGCGTCGCAGTGCGTCATCAATACAAGTCTATGGGAAACAACGTAAGCCGTTACCGGTTTGCGCTATTTTCCATAGCGGCGGATTGCGACAAACAAGTGTGAAACTAGCCTTAGCTCAACATTTTTTGCCAGCAGATTCCTGCAGGATACGTTCTGACGGATGATTACTGAACATGTAAACTAAACCTAAGACAAGTGTCACACTTGCGAGTGACTTGTGCCGCATTGTACAGCCTGCCGCTCTCCGGACAGTAGCGGGTAAGCTGCGTGCATTTCTGTACAGCTGACCTGTTCCTGTCCGGACTGCATCGAACCGTGATGGGTAGGAGATGCAAGAATCGCGCGTGTGACTCCGGCCTAATATGTAGTTTCCATGCTGTACATGTTTGGGCTGGGTGTTTTTTTTTTTTTTTTTTTTTTTTTTTTGCATGTTTGATATTTAAGTATATAAGCTGCAATTTGGGAGTGTAAAATGTATTCATAGTATTTTTTTTTTTAATTAAAATGTTTAATTGAAAACAGAAGTATATGCCTTTTCTTAAAATGCATATTCCTACTACTGTATTACAGACCCTCTTGTAAGTATTACATTTTTTTTCTGTGATTGCAATTATTGTATTTTCTGAACCTGGCTGAATCTGTTTCATAGCCATGTTCTGACCATTTTTAAGCAGCGCTGTAGCTATATGTTGTCTACAGGCCAGGTTGTGTTTGCTGTCTTTTTTTCTTCCAAATGGAGCTGGTGCAATTGATATCAGTTGTGGTTGTTTGCTTCTTGTCAGCCTGCATGGGTCTTAGCACATGACAAATGCTTACTGATGGAAAAGTGAAATATATTATATGTATAGATATCAAAGGATCCTCCAGGATTTGTCACCAGCTGTCTCTTGTTTGTGCCATTATCTCCCTACATATCTGCAACTTACATAATAGTGACGTCTGTTACAATCATGTACCAAATGTTAGAGCCCTCCCTGTTTTAGTGAAATGACATCTTCTATGGGTCCTTGAGAGATACCGTTGGCTCCTGAATTATACATTACTTTGTCTGTCCATGAACTTCATTAGACTCTTTTAATTTCAGCAGCGCTTTCACAATAGTAGTGCTTCCTTGAGCGCAGCTCCCCAGGGCATGCGCCTGCAGAGGCAGCTGCTGCTTCCTACTTTTAAGTTGCATGTCTTTTAAAGGGAAATATGACAGTCTTTGCTGACTGCTGATCCAGTGACTCACTTCTCATTTCTGTTACATATTTTTCTCTCCTTACTTTAGAGATGGTTAAGCTTTGTGAAGGAGATATGTAACACGAAAACATATCAGTAATTGAGTCTGGGTGTTGGCCTACTCCCTCTTGACTCTCCATACACAAGATGGCTTGGCCGAGTGTTCCTGTGTTTTCTGTAAGAAAGGTAGGCCTTGTGCGCACTAGGCGTTTTTGCCGCGTTTTTAGCGGCGTTTTTTACCGCGTTTTTGTGCTGAAAACGCAGTGACATTGCTTCCCCAGCAATGTCAATGGGTTTTCAGAAGTGCTGTCTGCACACAGCGTTTTTTTTTAGCTGCGTTTTTGTGGTGACCACAAAAACGCAGCATGTCAATTATTTCTGCGTTTTTCACTGCGTTTTTCACCCATTGAGTTCAATGAGATGTTCAAAAACGCAATGAAAAAGGCACATTGCAAATATAGCTGCGTTTCTATGACTAAAAACGCAGCTATAAACGCAAGGGGTGGGTACTACAGTGACGTGTACAGGAAGAGGATTCCTTCTGTTGGTAAACACAGAAGCAGGAATCCTCCCGGTACCGTCACCGCTGCGTCCACCTCCCGTCCTGGGCATGTCAGCTCCGTGCGGCGCCATGTCTGGGCGGGAGGTGGAGGCAGCGGCGAAAACAAAAGTGAACAGTAGAAAAAAAAAAATGTCATATACTCACCTGTCTGCGTCTGCAGGGTCCCGGTGCCATGTCCGCTCCTGTCTCGGTCCCGCCGCTTCGGCTGTGTGCAGTCTCCCCGGGGCAGGACCTTGCTTGCAGGACCTGGCGGTGGATCACCTGATGCAGTCACCTGACGCATCAGCTGATCGTAATTCTCGCGGTGTCGCCCGGCCGGCTATCAGCTGATCCTGCCGTCAGGGGACTTCATCAGCTGATTACCGGCAGCTCCGGCAGCGATGGGACAGGATCAGACTCTCATCCGATCGCTGCAAGAGCTGCCGGTAATCAGCACATAAGTGAGTATGTATTTTTTTTTTTATTTTTTTTTTGCACTGATGCATCAGCTGCTTGTATAATCGGCTTTTATACAATCAGCTGATGTGTGATGTGATTCAGGCACTTGATCCTGACACATCATCTGATCGCTTTGCCTTCCAGCAAACCGATCAGATGATATTGGATCCAGATTGGACGGCGCGGGACCCTGACCCAGGATTACTGCGGAGGGGGGGTTTATTTCAATAAAGATGGAGTCACTAATTGTGTTGTGTTTTATTTCTAATAAAAATTTTTTTCTGTGTGTTGTGTTTTTTTTTTTTTTTATCATTACTAGAAACTCATGGTGGCCATGTCTAATATTGGCGTGACACCATGAATTTCGGGCTTAGGGCTAGCTGATAATATACAGCTAGCCCTAACTCCATTATTACCTAGCTAGCCACCTGGCATCAGGGCAGCTAGAAGAGTTGGATACAACGCCAGAATATGGCGCTTCTATGAAAGCGCCATTTTCTGGGGTGGCTGCGGACTGCAATTCGCAGTGGGGGTGCCCAGAGATCTTGGGCACCCTGCACTGCGGATTCCAATCCCCAGCTGCCTAGTTGTACTCGGCTGGACTCAAAAATTAGGCGAAGCCCACGTCATTTTTTTTTTTTAATTATTTCATGAAATTCATGAAATAATTAAAAAAAAAGGGGCTTCTCTATATTTTTGGTTCCCAGCCGGGTACAAATAGGCAGCTGGGGGTTGGGGGCAGCCCGTACCTGCCTGCTGTACCCGGCTAGCATACAAAAATATGGCGAAGCCCATGTCATTTTTTTTTTTCTTTTTGGGCAAAAAACTGCATACACTAGTGAATGGAGGATGCTGAGCCTTGTAGTTCTGCAGCTGCTGTCTGCTCTCCTGCATACACTAGTTCTGCAGCTGTCTGCTCTCCTGCATACAATGAACATTTTGAAGAAGGAAATGACATCAGACCTTTTTTTTTTTTTTTTTTTCATCAACAATCTTTAATGGCATTGTGCACTGATTAAAAACGCAGTGAGCAAAAACGCAGCAAAAAACGCACCAAATCGCGGCAAAAACGCATGCGTTTTTGCCGCGTTTTTTTAGCCGCGGGTGCGTTTTTTGAGACAAAAACGCACATAAAAACGCAGCGTGAAAAAAACGCCTAGTGCGCACATACCCTACTGTGTTTCCGGCAGTGGCTTATCTCTCATGAGAACAAAAGTATCGGCCGTTGAAATTCAGTAGGCTGCATCCCTCTATGTCCACAAGAGATTGATGCAGTCCTAATGGCTCTTTTCCACTCGCGATTTTCTTGTGCGAGTGCGATCCGATAAATCGGATTGCACTTGCAAAAGTGTTAAGCAATGAGGCAGTTTCCTCCTTCCTTTTATTTCTCGGCACGAATCGTGCTGTCTGTGCAATCGCAGTAGGCTGTGTCTTGCAGCGAGTCTCGGCTCATCCACTCCCATACAAGCTTACGGGAGCATGTGAAACATCGCACTGCACTCGCATGTCATCCGACTGCAGTGCGATATACCCAGAGACAGACAGTGGAGGAGATGATAGAAAGTGTTCCCCCCCCCCCCTCTTCTGAGGCTGTGATATGATCGTAAGACCAGATCACAATTGTATGACCCTCAGCTGACACGCAACAGAGGGTCATTAGTATATCACTTCTGATGTTGTCGCATTGGAAGCAGTACGCAAGTGGAAAAGAACCCCTTATACTAAGACTCAGATGTGAAAAGAGCCTTGAAGAGGTTGTCCCCCTTTCAACAAACTTTTGTTCATAGGCTATGTGTATAAAATCAAGCTTTACTTGCCGTCCCCAGGTCCAGCATAGTCTCTGTCGATGTCCCTGTTGATAAGCTGTTGAATTGACGTCCGGTTGATGACGCTGCAGCCAGTCGCTGAACGCCATCTCTTGTACTGTCTATATCGACTGAGCTTAGTGACTGGCTTCAGTGGACCCAGTGCTGGACCCAGGAGGGTAATGTAAAGCTCAGGGGTTTTTTTTCCCCATGTAACTGATCCCATGGGCAAAAATTTGTTGATGGTGAACAAGCTCTTTAAAGCGCTGGTCAAATGTGAATCACAGGACCAGAGCAACAAAAGTGTCAGCATTGCCGATATTGCAACAGTCACCACTGGTGCCTGACACTCCCGCTATTTAATACAATGGGGACTGTCTGGTTTCCCTCAAGTTTTGTCCTTTAGGCTATATGCGCGCGTTGCGTAATTGCATGCAGTTACGCTGCGATCTGCACCGCAGCGTAACTGCATGCGTCCTGCGTCCCCAGCATAATCTATGGAGATTGTGCAGGAGCCGTGCGCACGTGGCGTATTAGAGCGCAGCGCTTCGGCTGCTGCCCGAAGCACGCGTTCTAAGAAGGGACATGTCACTTCTTTCCTGCGCTTTGCATGCATCCCCCGCTCTGTCTATGGGAGGGGCTGCAGTCAGAGCGCATGGAATCGGCTTTTTTTTTTTCCCATTACGGACTGTTTCTGCAGCGATTTGAAGCGCACGTGTGCTCTTTAAATCGCTGCAGAAATTTCTGCAGGGCCAGTACGCAACGTGCGCACATAGCCTTATAGGACAAAATGGTCCTGCAGCAGACCTGAATGGTTACTAGATCATAGTGTCAAGGAGGTCCTGACAATGGCGTCTAGGAAATCTTCTAAACTGAACACAATAGAGCACAATATTTTAGGTCACTTTGTGCCTTTCATTCGTCACATGACATGTGAGTACTGCAGCCTATCAGCGACACAATACTTATCAGTTAAATCCATATAGCCACGTGACCACTGCAGCCAATCTCTGGTGGTCATGACGTGTCTCCACTGGTCACATCAATGTACAGCTCGTCATCGCTCCAGATGAAGACATCGTGAGTGCTCATTTGGGGCCAAACGTCTGCCTTTGGGAAAGGCCCCTTACAGAAGTGTATCTGGTGCTGACGATCATATCTTTTATGAAGCCATAAAAACGATCAATTAATGACCAATGAACGTTTTGTTTCATTCCTGGTCAAATTTACGGCTATCATGTAGGCCATCATAGCTGTGTGCTAAAGGACTTTTCGTCCTATACCATTTGCTACTTTTTTGTGACATTGTATCTTATTTTTCCCACAATTAGCTTTTTTTTCCCCTGTAAGTGCTCATATGGGGGTATACACACTAATTGTATAATAATATGATGTCGCTAAAACTCCTTT
>NW_027443042.1:0-63091 GCF_048569485.1 Anomaloglossus baeobatrachus | reverse complement strand
CAACCTCTCGCAGCTCAAGCAAAGAGCCTACCACTACACCAACACCGAGAAATGTGAACCTGACTCTACATTAATTCACATAATCCTAGTAATGTACTGTGTTACCTATGAGTTTACATTGGATTGATAGGCCAGGTAATGTCTTTTGCTTTTGTTTGGCCATGTTGTGTGCGCAGTCACTAGGATTATGTGAATTAATGTAGAGTCGGTTTCCAACTTCTCTGTGTTGGTTTAGTGGTAGGCTCTTTGCTTGTTGTCCAGGAGGATGTGGGTTCGACTTTGAGGCAAGGCCCATGAACTTTATATGGCTGCATGTATTTGCCTAGTCTAATGGACTGTGTTGCCTATGAGTTTCCATTGGATTGATAGGCCAGGTATTTTCTTTTGTTTGGCCATGTTGTGTGCGCAGTCGGTAGGATTATGTGAATTAATGTAGAATCAGTTTCCCACTTCTCTGTGTTGGTGTAGTGGTAGGCTCTTTGCTTGGCTGCGAGAGGTTGTGGGTTTGACTCTGAGGAAAGGCCCATGGACTTTGTATGTCTCCATGTAATTGTCTAGTCCAATGGACTGTGTTGCCTATGATTTTCCATTGGATTGATAGGCCAGGTACTGTCTTTTGCTTTTGTTTGGCCATGTTGTGTGCGCAGTCACTAGGATTATGTGAATTAATGTAAACTCAGTTACCAACTTCTCTGTGTTGGTGTAGTGGTAAGCTCTTTGCTTGGGCTGCGAGAAGTTGTGGGTTTGACTTTTAGGCAAAGCCCATGGACTTTGTATGTCTCCATGTAATTGCCTAGTCCAATGGACTGTGTTGCCTATGAGTTTCCATTGAATTGATAGGCCAGGTATTGTCTTTTGTTTGGCCGTGTTGTGTGCGCAGTCGGTAGGATTATGTGAATTAATGTAGAATCAGTTTCCCACTTCTCTGTGTTAGTGTAGTGGTAGGCTCTTTGCTTGGCTGCGAGAAGTTGTGGGTTTGACTCTGAGGCAAGGCCCATGGACTTTGTATGTCTCCATGTAATTGTCTAGTCCAATGGACTGTGTTGCCTATGAGTTTCCATTGGATTGATAGGCCAGGTACTGTCTTTTGCTTTTGTTTGGCCATGTTGTGTGCGCAGTCACTAGGATTATGTGAATTAATGTAGAAATGGTTTTCCACTTCTCTGTGTTGGTGTATTGGTAGGCTCTTAGCCTTGGCTATGAGAGGTTGTGGGTTTGACTCTGGGGCAAGGCCCATGGGCTTTGTATGGCTGCATGTAATTGCCTAGTCCAATGTACTGTGTTACCTATGAGTTTCCGTTGGATTGATAGGCCACGTACTGTCTTTTGCTTTTGTTTGGCCATGTTGTGTGCGCAGTCACTAGGATTATGTTAATTAATGTAGAGACGGTTTCCAACTTCTCTGAGTTGGTTTAGTGGTAGGCTCTTTGCTTGTTCTCCAAGAGGTTGTGGGTTCGACTCTGAGGCAATGCCCATGAACTTTACATGGCTGCATGTAAGTGCCTAGTCTAATGGACTGTGTTGCCTATGAGTTTCCATTGGATTGATAGGCCAGATAATGTCTTTTGCATTTGTTTGGCCATGTTGTGTGCGCAGTCACTAGGATTATGTGAATTAATGTAGAGTCATTCACCTACTTCTCTGTGTTGGTGTAGTGGTAGGCTCTTTGCCCTGGCTACGAGAGGTTGTGGGTTCGACTCTGGGGCAAGACCCATGGGCTTTGTATGGCTGCATGTAATTGCCTAGTCCAATGTACTGTGTTACCTATGAGTTTCCATTGGATAGGTAGGCCAGGTACTGTCTTTTGCTTTTGTTTGGCCATGTTGTGTGCGCAGTCACTAGGATTATGTTAATTAATGTAGAGTCGGTTTCCAACTTCACTGAGTTGGTTTAGTGGTAGGCTCTTTGCTTGTTCTCCAAGAGGTTGTGGGTTCGACTCTGAGGCAAGGCCCATGAACTTTGTTTGGCTGCATGTAATTGCCTAGTCTAATGGACTGTGTTGCCTATGAGTTTCCATTTGATTGAATGGCCAGGTACTGTCTTTTGTTTTCGTTTGGCCATGTTGTGTGCGCAGTCACTAGGATTATGTGAATTAATGCTATTGGATTTTTCAAGTCAGTATTCACACAGCAGTTTCTGCTATTTCATGTATTCCCCTTACATAGTCACTGGTGTGCATACCTTATCTCCCCATAGTGATGTTTTTTTAGGTTTTTGCACCCAGTTCGGACTTAGAATGGTGTTCCAAACGTTATTCCTATTTGTTAGTATTTTTTCGTTTGTGAACCCTCCCCAACCACACCTATTGCCAATCCATATCATACGCATAAATAGCCTGGGTCTCAGCTTCCCATACACGGTAGGTTTTTTAACTGCATGAGAGGACACACACAAGCTAGGGACCCCAACGTAGAGAAATACTTTGGCGTAGTGTTGGGGCTCTATTGCATTGATCAATTCAATAGCTAAATTTCTCTTGATTCATATGTTCATGGCAGTAATGCAGATTCCATTTTTCACATATTCACTCTTGCATATAGCTATTGAATTTAAGTCAGTATTCACACAGCAGTTTCTGCTATTTCATGTATTCCCCTTACATAGTCACTGGTGTGCATACCTTATCTCCCCATAGTGCCTGGGATCTGACCCAGACACTAGCAGTTTTGCACTCCTACCCAAAACTGGGCTCTTCACTGAACTCACTACCTCCACGGTTCAACTCTTAACTGAACTTCAACTAACTAACTGGTTTTCCCACCTCCAGGCCTGTGAACTCCTTGGTGGGTGGGGCCAACCGCCTGGCTCCGCCCCACCTGGTGTGGACATCAGCCCCTGGAGGGAGGCAACAACGGTTTTGTGTCTGACTAGTGTAACTATCCGGGAAAGGGGGTGTGTGTGTGTGTTATGTCTGTGACCAACTGGCTAGTCCAGGGCGTCACACTTGCACCCCCTTCTTGTGATGTGAAGGTGTGTAGTCAGTGCCTACGTGTAATTCCTGACACCACTCCTCTGGCTGACTTGGTGAGCTGTCACTGACTGGGTGGGGTGCAGTAATGGTGGATGCTGCTGC
Organism: Anomaloglossus baeobatrachus; assembly: GCF_048569485.1. Classification (NCBI taxonomy): domain Eukaryota; kingdom Metazoa; phylum Chordata; class Amphibia; order Anura; family Aromobatidae; genus Anomaloglossus; species Anomaloglossus baeobatrachus. Next base: position 60,018 of record NW_027443042.1, on the reverse strand, counting down.
TGCTTGGATAGCATGTGTATCTACTGTGAACAGCTTATCAATGGTGGCAAATCGGGGCAGCTTAACCTCTTGCTCTCCGCAGTTCAACACTCTCACGCGCACTCTTCCCTTCCGTATTAATGAATAAAACTGTGATATAAATAGTATATAGATACCCCACAAATGCAGATAAAGGTAGGTTATGGGAAAAGGGAGAAGAGGGAAACAGGAAAATAGTGTAATAAAGTATACCTTCCAGGGGGGAGAGGAAATGGCAGCACAGCCAGTGGAGGTGAAGCAAGGGGAAGCCTGCAACTAAATTGTTGAGAGCATTATCACATGGTGACTGAGCCTGATTGTAACGGGAGCATAGAGGTGCCGATCCTGTCTTACCTGCGTTGGTGTAGAAGTGGGTTTCCAGTGGTGGAGTCAGCTGTGTGCAGTGGTGGCTGTGGGTTCTTTTATGTGCGACCGTAGTAATAGCTGCGCCCACTTCCTGTATGGGAGTGGAATGCAGTGAGGCTAATGGAACGCACGTCCACGTGCCGCGCCCCTGAAGGTAATACCGATCATTGAATACAAAAAAATTTCTCATACTACTGTATGGGGGTCCCTATATTTAATATGATATCCAAGCCACAGCATCCACCGTTACTTCACCACACCCATTCAGTGACAGCTCACCAAGTCAACCAGAGGAGTGGTGTAAGGAATTACACGTAGGCACTGACTCCACACCTTCACATCACAAGAAGCGGGTCCACAGGGTAGTGCAAGAATACGAGCAAGTCTTCAGCAAACATCCGCTAGACTTTGGGAGAATAAAAGGGGTCCATATTCATGGTTTAAGAACTTGGGTTCTAACGTGCCCAGAGTATGCTCCACTCTATGCTCCCTTTACAATCAGGCTCAGTCACCATGTGATAACGCTCTCAACTCTTTAGTTGCAGGCTTCCTTTTGCTTCACCTCCACTGGCTGTGCTGCCGTTTCCTCTCACCCCCAGAAGGTATACTTTATTACACTATTTTCCTCTTTCCCTGTTCCCCCTTTTCCCATAACCTACCTTTATTTACAATTGTGGGGTATCTATATGATATTTACATCATAGTTTTATTCATTAGTGCGGAAGGGAAGAGTGCCCGTGAGAGTGTTAAACTGCGGAGAGCAGGAGGTTAAGCTGCCCCGACTTGCCACCATTGATAAGCTGTTCACAGTAGATACCCATGCTATCCAAGTAGCAGCATCCACTATTACTGCACCCCACCCAGTCAGTGACTGCTCACCAAGTCAGCCAGAGGAGTGGTGTAAGGAATTTCACGTAGGCACTGACTCCACACCTTCACATCACAAGAAGCGGGTCCACAGGGTAGTGCAAGAATACGAGCGAGCAAGTCTTCAGCAAACATCCGCTAGATTTTGGGGGAATAAAAGGGGTCCAACACTACATCCCCACAGGTGCACACCCACCCATCAAAGAGAGCTATAAGCCAATACCACCTTCACATTACCAGTGTACCAAGGACATGTTGAGCAACATGAAGGCGGCTGGGGTTATCCGTGACAGTTGTAGCCTTTGGGCAGCTCCGTTGGTCCTGTTAAAGAAGAAGGACGGCACTACTCCCCCGTATTGAGGAATCGCTAGCTGCATTGAGAACTGCAAATTATTTTTCTACCCTTGATCTCACTAGTCACTATTGGCTAGTGTCCGTTGCTGAGGCAGACCGGGGGAAGACCGCCTTTGCCACCCCTATGGCGCTGGAGGTCGGCAGACTGTTGTTCAAAAGCAGTGTCTGACGAACAAATTTGCTTCATCCTGAGGAACTGGCCAGTCGGTACGGCCCGGATGGTGGAGGGGGTATGAGCAGAAGAAGCATGCAGCAGTGCGTTGACTGATGTTTCCTTCCTATGGACGTCGGTCTGAACAATTCGCTCAGAACCGAATGAAATTTTAATATCCAGGAAGTCAACGCAACTGCTGCTATGCTTATGTGTCAATCTGATGTTAAAGGTGTTGTTATTAAGTTCCTCCATAAATTTCTCGAGCTGCTCCACAGTGCCCTGCCAAAAAATCAAAATATCATCAATATACCTTAGCCAGCACTGCACATGGGCGCCAGCCCCTGCACCTCCGTCACCAAAAACCAACCAATCCCAGTACCTCTGCCTTCTATCTAGGTGCCTTGAGTTATGTCCTGTAAACTGTCACAGCGACCCAGACACACATGTGTAGTAGGGGAATATCCCTGCTGAGATGCCAGTGCTAGAGCACTCGTTTGCTGTGGAGTTGAACGCTATGTGAGCAGTTCTTACCTTCAATGAGCAGAAGTCTCTTTTTTCAGATTTCAATATCTCTGTGGGTATCTGGCAGAAATATGGAATACTCTTTACTGCTAAGACCCTGTACACCACTCCCACTAAAGGGGGCTTTACACGCTGCGACATCGCTAATGCGGAGTCGTTGGGGTCACGGAATTTGTGACGCACATCCGGCCGCATTAGCGATGTTGCTGCGTGTGACACCGATGAGCGATTTTGCATCGTTGCAAAAACGTGCAAAATCGCTCATCGGTGACATGGGTCTCCATTCTCGATTATCGTTACTGCAGCAGTAACGATGTAGTTCGTCGCTCCTGCGGCAGCACACATCACTCCGTGTGACACCGCAGAAACGAGGAACCTCTCCTTACCTGCCTCCCAGCCGCTATGAGGAAGGAAGGAGGTGGGCGGGATGTTCCGGCCACTCATCTCCGCCCCTCCGCTGCTATTGGGCGGTCGCTCAGTGACGTCGCTGTGACGCCGCACGGACCGCCCCCTTAGAAAGGAGGCGGTTCGCCGGTCACAGCGACGTCGCCGGTCAGGTAAGTATGTGTGACGGGTCTGGTCGGTGTTGTGCGGCATGGGCAGCGATTTGCCCGTGTCGCGCAACAGATGGGGCGGGTACCCACACTAGCGATATCGGGACCGATATCGCAGTGTGTAAAGTAGCCTTTAGTCACATGACCAAGACTGTATCTGTGTCCCTACAACACACTTGAGACAAATGTGTGTGTGAGCCTGCATTGTGGGGTATATATAATATATTATAGAGCTGGGAAGAATCATTCTAAGCAGTGAGCTGTTCCAGTATTTGTAGGAAAATACCCAGTAGAAGCATCAAACACAGCACCAATACCTCCCATCAGTATCCCACCACAGTGCCATGTAACCCATGCCCTACACTCCCATCTACACCAATACTATACAGGCACAAACTAGTATATCTGACTAAAAGCCCCCAAAATATGAAGAACGGCCTATAGTTGAGTGTGGATATAAAATCTATGTGAGCAGAGCTAGAATAGAAATCACTGATCGCATTGAAGTCATTCTGACCATAAATCACCATGATATCAAGGTGAGGAGTTGTGTGTTACTGCTGGGAGGAAAGGGTTAACAGTGGAATATTAAGGTGCATTTCTGTGTGCAGTGTTACTAGTCAATGTAACAATTCAATATGAGCTGCTCTTGGTGCCGGGGGAGGGAGATGCTCTCCTGAGCAAGATAGATGGGGAATGAACATGATATCTATATAGTGTAAGGCAGGGGGTCTCAAACTCGGCTGGGTGTATGGGCCGCACAGAGGAAAAAAATAATTTGGGGGGCTGCATTCTTTGCAGGACAAAGTGACATTTTTATTGGTACCATATATATATATTTTTTTCACACACCTTTGGATGACTGATTTTCAACATTTTTCACTTGTTTATTATAACAAATGTGCACATTCTTTGGTTAAATCTAAAAAAAAAAAATTTGATGTTAAAAAAAAGTCATGCCTTATTTTGTTTTTTTTTACATTTTATCCCTTTCTTTTAACTAATAGTGTTACAATTATGACGCTAGCGTTTTGTGAAGGGAATGCTTTGCCTACTTCCGTGACTATGGCCTTCCGGAACTGCTGCATTTTGGCTGACCTCTCCGCCTCGGGAATAAGAGACATAAAGTTCTCCTTGTAGCGTGGGTCTAACAGTGTTACCAACCAGTAATGATTGTCGGCCAAGATGTTCTTAACGCGAGGGTCACGAGACAGGCAGCTTACCATAAAGTCATCCATGTGCGCCAGACTCTTAACAGCCATCACTTCAGTATCCAGACCAACACGATGACTGAACATGCTGTCCTCCTCCTTCTCCTCCTCCTCCTCCTCCTCCTCATCATCTACCCTGTCCTCTGGCCAGCCACGCTGAACTGAGCATATGACTGGTATGCATGTCATATCCTCAATTTGGCCGGAGAGTTGCTCCATGTCTTCATCCTCCTCCTCGTCATAGTCCTCCACTGCACGTTGTGATGAGACGAGGCTGGGCTGTGTGTTATCACCCACACCCACCACTGTTTCTTGCTCCAACTCATCGTGTTCCGCCTGCAATGCATCATGTTTGGTTTTGAGCAGAGACCGTTTTAGAAGGCAGAGAAGCGGTATGGTGACGCTAATAATGGCGTCATCGCCGCTCACCATCTTGGTGGAGTCCTCAAAGTTTTGGAGGATGGTACATAGGTCGGACATCCATCTCCACTCCTCAGGTGTTATGTGTGGAGTTTGACCCATTTCCCGACGGCTTAGGTGATGCAGGTACTCAACAACTGCCCTCTTCTGCTCACATATCCTGATCAACATGTGCAGAGTTGAATTCCAACGCGTGGGGACATCACACACCAGTCTGTGAGCCGGAAGATGCAAACGACGCTGAAAGCCGGCAAGGCCGGCTGAAGCAGTAGGTGACTTTCGAAAATGTGCAGACAGGCGGCGAACTTTTACCAGCAGATCAGACAGCTCTGGGTATGACTTTAGAAACCGCTGAACCACGAGGTTGAGCACATGGGCCATGCATGGAACATGTGTCAGCTGGCCTCGCCTCAAAGCCGCCACCAGGTTCCGGCCATTGTCACACACAACCTTTCCTGGCTTTAGGTTCAGAGGTGTGAGCCAGTGATCTGCATGCTGTTTTAGAGCTGTCCACACCTCTTCTGCATTGTGGGGTTTGTCACCTATGCAGATTAGCTGCAGCACAGTCTGTTGCCGCTTCGCCGAGGCAGTGCTGCAGTGCTTCCAGCTTGGGACTGGTGTGGAGGGTAAAGTGGATGAGGATGCGCAGGAGGAGGAGGAGGCTGAAGAGCATGACATTCCGGAGCTGTAGAGTGTGGGTGAAACCCTGACTGAGGTAGGGCCTGCAAACCTTGGTGTGGGAAGGACTTGTTCCGTTCCTCGCTCAAACTGGGTCCCAGCTGGGCTGGGCTGGGTCCCTACCCGGCTGGGTAGGGCGTTGTGGGGGGTTTGTCTATCTCCGTTTGAGGTGAGTTTGTTTAAGTTAGCCTTTTCTTTGGCGTTTTTTGGAGCCCTGCGGGTTGGGGAGTTGGTATCGCCCAGTAAGGCGTTCCCCGGGGGCTTGGATTGGGGTGACATTATGTCAGTGGAAAACGGAGTTGAATTTTGGATTAGGAAATCGAAAACTGATCAGAGAGGTGTGGGTAGACTAGTCCGTTTGGGGATGGTTGTGGCATCTGATATGTGCCCGTTCAAGTGTCTCGGGAATTTTCAACAGATCCGTCCGAAGGTGGATGGCCCCTTATTATGTCACGAGGATGGGTCCTTTTTATCGAGATACCAATTTGTGAGTGTTTTTAGGGCATGTTTGAAGTCGTTGAGGTTAGATCCGAAGTCTTTCGGATTGGGGCAGCGACGGAGGCCTCTATATGCGGCCTACCGGAGGAGACAGTTAAGCAGATTGGTAGGTGGAAGTCGCAGCGCTTTAAGTCGTATGTACGTCCCCAGGTGGTTGTTGGCAATTGAGGGGAAAAGGGGGGGGGGTATTAGGGTAGCAATGGGGGGGGGGTGAGAGTGTGTGTTTTTTGTCAATTTGGTTTGGTGAGGCAATAAAATGGTGTCGTCTGTACATTTTGTATTGCAGAAGCACCCCCTCTTCCTTCCCTGGTCTGGATCCTTGGCCACTCTTATGTGTATTGGGGAGCCCGACGAGCGGACGCGAGATGGAACGGGAGACAGCTAGGTTTTGAGAAGGACCTGGCTCTCGTGCGATGGCTCGGTGTTCGGGGGTTAGGGTGGAACAGGGTGTTGCAGGAGGTGCATAGATACGCCCGGTTGGATAGACCAGACCTCCTGACATGTTAGTGTTGCATGCCGGGGGGAATGATTTGGGTGGGCGTCCTTTTCGAATCTTGATAAAGGACATCAAACATGATTTGTTACGGTTATGGGTGTCGTTTCCAGGTCTAACGATAGTCTGGTCGGAGATAGTAGCGAGAAAGAGTTGGCAGAAAGCGCGGTCAGTTTACAGGTTGAACAAGGCGCAGGCGAAGGTTAATAGGGCGATCTCGAAGTTTGTTAGTCGGAACGGGGGTATAGCAATACGGCATGTTGAGTTGGAAAGGACGGAAGAGGAATTTTGGTTGGCTGACGGGGTACACCTTAATGCGGTGGGAACTGACTTATGGGCTCTTGGCTTGCAGGGAGGTATTGAGAGGGCCCTTTGGTTGCGGGGGGTCTCAGGCACTTGAAGGGTTTCAAGGTGCCTTCGTTGTGGTGTTGTTTATTGGTGGGTCCTTGAAGTTGGTTTAAAATTGGTTCGGGGATTCATCCGGGTATGGATCCCCTCATTGGCAGAATTGATGGTCCCCTGGTGATTTTGGGGGGGAACCCCGACGGGGTATGTCGGGGCCCCTGGGGGTGTGGTTGGGGTTGACGGAGGATTAACCCTTACCATTTGGTGCTCCTGAGCCAGTGTGGGTAACGGCTGGGAGCAAGTTGAGGTTTTTTATTGCTCGGTTATGAGAATCACCAGGGTTTTGGTAGCTTCAAGGACCTTACCACATTGCAAATTTTATTGGTTATGTATTCTTGTTAATAAAATGGCTGCTATGGCCAAAATTATCCAAAGATAAATTTGTGTCTGTGTAATTACTTTTAAATAAGAAATGGGAATGGAGGTGTGGGGTATGAAAGGAAGACCGGAGTCAACAATTCCAGGGTCAAGCATGTTTATTTGCCTAAGCTTCGTTCCAGGGTAGAAAGGGTAAAGCTGGTGTCACACACAGCGACAACGACAACGACGTCGCTGCTACGTCACCATTTTCTGTGACGTTGCAGCGACGTCCCGTCGCTGTCGCTGTGTGTGACATCCAGCAACGACCTGGCCCCTGCTGTGAGGTCGCCGGTCGTTGCTGAATGTCCAGCTTCATTTTTTGGTCGTCACTCTCCCGCTGTGACACACACATCGCTGTGTGTGACAGCGAGAGAGCGACGAAATGAAGCGATCAGGAGCCGGCACTGGCAGCTGCGGTAAGCTGTAACCAGCGTAAACATCGGGTAACCAAGGGAAGACCTTTCCCTGGTTACCCGATGTTTACGCTGGTTACCAGCCTCCGCCCTTGCTGCCAGTGCCGGCTCCTGCACTGTGACATGTGGCTGCAGTATGCATCGGGTAATTAACCCGATGTATACTGTAGCAAGGAGAGCAAGGAGCCAGCGCTAAGCAGTGCGCGCGGCTCCCTGCTCTCTGAACTGTGACATGTAGCTGCAGCACACATCGGGTTAATTAACCCGATGTGTGCTGCAGGAGAGCAAGGAGCCAGCACTAAGCGCGGCTCCCTGCTCTCTGCACTGTGACATGTAGCTGCAGCACACATCGGGTTAATTAACCCGATGTGTACTGTAGGAGAGCAAGGAGCCGGCGCTATGCGCGGCTCCCTGCTCTCTGAACATGTAGCACAGCGACGTTATGATCGCTGCTTCTGCTGTGTTTGACAGCTAAGCAGCGATCATAACAGCGACTTACAAGGTCGCTGTTACGTCACCGAAAATGGTGACGTAACAGCGACGTCGTTGTCGCTGTCGTTTAGTGTGAACCCAGCTTAAGAGTGCCTTTCAGAATTCGAAGTGGTCGGACTGTACGGGCCACCAAGAACTGCAGGAGAGCTTGAACATCTTCCCATGGATTTGCGACATCCTCCCTCATCAGTTACGTAGGTAAGCAGGTTCTCAGCATTGCAGCCCATTTGTTATCTTAAGTTAGTTAAGCGGGGTTAACTAACCTGTCAGTTCAGCCTCAGGTCTAAAGCAGAGGCCTGGACTCCACTCCTTACTCCTCACTCCACAACTCTCCTTAAAAACAACTGACTCCTTTTTCCTGCCCCGGGGTCTCCAGACCCCTAGGTGGGCGTTTCCTTCCGTCTGGTCCTGCCCACTGGTGTGCCTGTCTTTCCCTGGGGGAGGTGACTAGGGTTTTCTGGTTGGCTTTGTGTGACTTAGGTGAGGGAAGTTGTTATGCGGGGGCCTATGTGTGACTACCTGCAGTGTCAGGGCGTCACATATGTATGTGTGTATGTCTGCTAAAGGAATCCGCACCGTCATATTTACAAACACAAAATGTTGACTCTATGCACAGAAGAGAGTCATTCTATTTACATGATTTGTGTTTTTTTACCTTTTAAAACTATCATTAAATGTTAAGTTTTAGTTAGGGATTTATGCTTCTGTCTGTCTCTCTCCCAGTCTCTGTCATCTGTCTGTCTCTGTGTGTCTCTATCTCTATCCATGTCTGTCTGTCTCTCTATCTCTGTCTGTCTCTCTGTGTCTGTCTGTCTCTCTCTCTCTTTGTGGCTGTCTGTTTCTATGTCTGTCTGTCTCTTTTCCAGGCCTGTCTCTTTTCCAGGTCTGTCTCTTTTCCAGGTCTGTCTCTTTCCCTGTCTGTCTGTCTCTTCCCCTGTCTGTCTCTTCCCCTGTCTGTCTCTTCCCCTGTCTGTCTCTGTATTTCTTTGTCTGTCTCTGTCTTTCTCTTCCCCTGTCTGTCTCTTTCCCTGTCTCTCTCTGCCTGTCTCTCTTTGTCTCTCTCTGTCTGACTCATTCCCCGTTTGTCTCTTTCCCTGTCTATCTCTGTATTTCTTTGTCTGTCTCTATCTGTCTGTCTCTCTCTGTCTGTCTCTTCCCCTGTCTGTCTCTTTCCCTGTCGGTCTGCCTTTTCTCCTGCCTGTCTCTGTATGTTTGTCTCTGTCTGTTTCCCTATCTGCCTCTGTCTCTTTCTCTGTCTCTGTCTGTCTGCCTTTTTTCCCTGTCTATCTCTGTCTGTCTCTTTCCCTGTCTGCCTCTGTCTGTTTGTCTCTGTCTCTTTCCCTGTCTGTCTATGCCTATCTGTCTCTGTCTGTTTGTCTCTCAGTCTGTGTCTGTCTCTCTCTATCTGTCTCCCCACTGACATCATATTATCTCACACATAAGCTTCTTATACTATGAATGTCCTTTGTTCCTATAGCAACCAATCACAGCTGCTATTAATAACTTGCAGCTCCCACCTCCATTCAGTTTAATGGAGGCAGGTTTTTTGGAGAGTAACTGTAAAGCGCGGGGTTAAATATTCCTGTTAAAACATAGTCTACGACGTTCCCTGACTCACATGAGGTGTCTGCAAAATTTTGTGTTTGTAAATATGACGGTGCGGATTCCTTTAGCAGACATACACACATACATATGTGACGCCCTGACACTGCAGGTAGTCACACATAGGCCCCCGCATAACAACTTCCCTCACCTAAGTCACACAAAGCCAACCAGAAAATCCTAGTCACCTCCCCCAGGGAAAGACAGGCACACCAGTGGGCAGGACCAGACGGAAGGAAACGCCCACCTAGGGGTCTGGAGACCCCGGGGCAGGAAAAAGGAGTCAGTTGTTTTTAAGGAGAGTTGTGGAGTGAGGAGTAAGGAGTGGAGTCCAGGCCTCTGCTTTAGACCTGAGGCTGAACTGACAGGTTAGTTAACCCCGCTTAACTAACTTAAGACAACAAATGGGCTGCAATGCTGAGAACCTGCTTACCTACGTAACTGATGAGGGAGGATGTCGCAAATCCATGGGAAGATGTTCAAGCTCTCCGGCAGTTCTTGGTGGTCCGTACAGTCCGACCACTTCGAATTCTGAAAGGCACTCTTACCCTTTCTACCCTGGAACGAAGCTTACGCAAATAAACATGCTTGACCCTGGAATTGTTGACTCTGGTCTTCCTTTCATACCCCACACCTCCATTCCCATTTCTTATTTAAAAGTAATTACACAGACACAAATTTATCTTTGGATAATTTTGGCCATAGCAGCCATTTTATTAACAAGAATACATAACCAATAAAATTTGCAATGTGGTAAGGTCCTTGAAGCTACCAAAACCCTGGTGATTCCCATAACCGAGCAATAAAAAACCTCAACTTGCTCCCAGCCGTTACCCACACTGGCTCAGGAGCACCAAATGGTAAGGGTTAATCCTCCGTCAACCCCAACCACACCCCCAGGGGCCCCGACATACCCCGTCGGGGTTCCCCCCCAAAATCACCAGGGGACCATCAATTCTGCCAATGAGGGGATCCATACCCGGATGAATCCCCGAACCAATTTTAAACCAACTTCAAGGACCCACCAATAAACAACACCACAACGAAGGCACCTTGAAACCCTTCAAGTGCCTGAGACCCCCCGCAACCAAAGGGCCCTCTCAATACCTCCCTGCAAGCCAAGAGCCCATAAGTCAGTTCCCACCGCATTAAGGTGTACCCCGTCAGCCAACCAAAATTCCTCTTCCGTCCTTTCCAACTCAACATGCCGTATTGCTATACCCCCGTTCCGACTAACAAACTTCGAGATCGCCCTATTAACCTTCGCCCGCGCCTTGTTCAACCTGTCAACTGACCGCGCTTTCTGCCAACTCTTTCTCACTACTATCTCCGACCAGACTATCGTTAGACCTGGAAACGACACCCATAACCGTAACAAATCATGTTTGATGTCCTTTATCAAGATTCGAAAAGGACGCCCACCCAAATCATTCCCCCCGGCATGCAACACTAAGATGTCAGGAGGTCTGTCCAACCGGGCGTATCTATGCACCTCCTGCAACACCCTGTTCCACCCTAACCCCCGAACACCGAGCCATCGCACGAGAGCCAGGTCCTTCTCAAAACCTAGCTGTCTCCCGTTCCATCTCGCGTCCGCTCGTCGGGCTCCCCAATACACATAAGAGTGGCCAAGGATCCAGACCAGGGAAGGAAGGGGGGGTGCTTCTGCAATACAAAATGTACAGACGACACCATTTTATTGCCTCACCAAACCAAATTGACAAAAAACACACACTCTCCCCCCCCATTGCTACCCTAATACCCCCCCCTTTTCCCCTCAATTGCCAACAACCACCTGGGGACGTACATACGACTTAAAGCGCTGCGACTTCCACCTACCAATCTGCTTAACTGTCTCCTCCGGTAGGCCGCATATAGAGGCCTCCGTCGCTGCCCCAATCCGAAAGACTTCGGATCTAACCCCAACGACTTCAAACATGCCCTAAAAACACTCACAAATTGGTATCTCGATAAAAAGGACCCATCCTCGTGACATAATAAGGGGCCATCCACCTTCGGACGGATCTGTTGAAAATTCCCGAGACACTTGAACGGGCACATATCAGATGCCACAACCATCCCCAAACGGACTAGTCTACCCACACCTCTCTGATCAGTTTTCGATTTCCTAATCCAAAATTCAACTCCGTTTTCCACTGACAATGTCACCCCAATCCAAGCCCCCGGGGAACGCCTTACTGGGCGATACCAACTCCCCAACCCGCAGGGCTCCAAAAAACGCCAAAGAAAAGGCTAACTTAAACAAACTCACCTCAAACGGAGATAGACAAACCCCCCACAACGCCCTACCCAGCCCAGCCCAGCTGGGACCCAGTTTGAGCGAGGAACGGAACAAGTCCTTCCCACACCAAGGTTTGCAGGCCCTACCTCAGTCAGGGTTTCACCCACACTCTACAGCTCCGGAATGTCATGCTCTTCAGCCTCCTCCTCCTCCTGCGCATCCTCATCCACTTTACCCTCCACACCAGTCCCAAGCTGGAAGCACTGCAGCACTGCCTCGGCGAAGCGGCAACAGGCTGTGCTGCAGCTAATCTGCATAAGTGACAAATCCCACAATGCAGAAGAGGTGTGGACAGCTCTAAAACAGCATGCAGATCACTGGCTCACACCTCTGAACCTAAAGCCAGGAAAGGTTGTGTGTGACAATGGCCGGAACCTAGTGGCGGCTTTGAGGCGAGGCCAGCTGACACATGTTCCATGCATGGCCCATGTGCTCAACCTCGTGGTTCAGCGGTTTCTAAAGTCATACCCAGAGCTGTCTGATCTGCTGGTAAAAGTTCGCCGCCTGTCTGCACATTTTCGAAAGTCACCTACTGCTTCAGCCGGCCTTGCCGGCTTTCAGCGTCGTTTGCATCTTCCGGCTCACAGACTGGTGTGTGATGTCCCCACGCGTTGGAATTCAACTCTGCACATGTTGATCAGGATATGTGAGCAGAAGAGGGCAGTTGTTGAGTACCTGCATCACCTAAGCCGTCGGGAAATGGGTCAAACTCCACACATAACACCTGAGGAGTGGAGATGGATGTCCGACCTATGTACCATCCTCCAAAACTTTGAGGACTCCACCAAGATGGTGAGCGGCGATGACGCCATTATTAGCGTCACCATACCGCTTCTCTGCCTTCTAAAACGGTCTCTGCTCAAAACCAAACATGATGCATTGCAGGCGGAACACGATGAGTTGGAGCAAGAAACAGTAGTGGGTGTGGGTGATAACACATAGCCCAGCCTCGTCTCATCACAACGTGCAGTGGAGGACTATGACGAGGAGGAAGATGAAGACATGGAGCAACTCTCCGGCCAAATTGAGGATATGACATACATACCAGTCATATGCTCAGTTCAGCGTGGCTGGCCAGAGGACAGGGTAGATGAGGAGGAGGAGGAGAAGGAGGAGGACAGCATGTTCAGTCATCGTGTTGGTCTGGATACTGAAGTGATGGCTGTTAAGAGTCTGGCGCACATGGATGACTTTATGGTAAGCTGCCTGTCTCGTGACCCTCGCGTTAAGAACATCTTGGCCGACAATCATTACTGGTTGGTAACACTGTTAGACCCACGCTACAAGGAGAACTTTATGTCTCTTATTCCCGAGGCGGAGAGGTCAGCCAAAATGCAGCAGTTCCGGAAGGCCATAGTCACGGAAGTAGGCAAAGCATTCCCTTCACAAAACGCTAGCGTCATAATTGTAACACTATTAGTTAAAAGAAAGGGATAAAATGTAAAAAAAAACAAAATAAGGCATGACTTTTTTTTAACATCACATTTATTTTTTTTAGATTTAACCAAAGAATGTGCACATTTGTTATAATAAACAAGTGAAAAATGTTGAAAATCAGTCATCCAAAGGTGTGTGAAAAAAATATATACATATATGGTACCAATAAAAATGTCACTTTGTCTTGCAAAGAATGCAGCCCCCCAAATTATTTTTTTCCTCTGTGCGGCCCATACACCCAGCCGAGTTTGAGACCCCCTGCCTTACACTATATAGATATTATGTTCATTCCCCATCTATCTTGCTCAGGAGAGCATCTCCCTCCCCCGGCACCAAGAGCAGCTCATACTGAATTGTTACATTGACTAGTAACACTGCACACAGAAATGCACCTTAATATTCCACTGTTAACCCTTTCCTCCCAGCAGTAACACACAACTCCTCACCTTGATATCATGGTGATTTATGGTCAGAATGACTTCAATGCGATCAGTGATTTCTATTCTAGCTCTGCTCACATAGATTTTATATCCACACTCAACTATAGGCCGTTCTTCATATTTTGGGGGCTTTTAGTCAGATATACTAGTTTGTGCCTGTATAGTATTGGTGTAGATGGGAGTGTAGGGCATGGGTTACATGGCACTGTGGTGGGATACTGATGGGAGGTATTGGTGCTGTGTTTGATGCTTCTACTGGGTATTTTCCTACAAATACTGGAACAGCTCACTGCTTAGAATGATCCTTCCCAGCTCTATAATATATTATATATACCCCACAATGCAGGCTCACACACACATTTGTCTCAAGTGTGTTGTAGGGACACAGATACAGTCTTGGTCATGTGACTAAAGGCTACTTTACACACTGCGATATCGGTCCCGATATCGCTAGTGTGGGTACCCGCCCCCATCTGTTGCGCGACACGGGTAAATCGCTGCCCATGCCGCACAACACCGACCAGACCCGTCACACATACTTACCTGCCCGGCGACGTCGCTGTGACCGGCGAACCGCCTCCTTTCTAAGGGGACGGTCCGTGCGGCGTCACAGCGACGTCACTGAGCGACCGCCCAATAGCAGCGGAGGGGCGGAGATGAGTGGCCGGAACATCCCGCCCACCTCCTTCCTTCCTCATAGCGGCTGGGAGGCAGGTAAGGAGAGGTTCCTCGTTTCTGCGGTGTCACACGGAGTGATGTGTGCTGCCGCGGGAGCGACGAACTACATCGTTACTAGAGTTGAGCACGGTTCGTGGTTCGTGGCTCTCCAGTTCTAGGCTCGAGTGATTTTGGGGCATGTTCTAGATCGAACTAGAACTCGAGCTTTTTGCAAAAGCTCGATAGTTCTAGAAACGTTCGAGAACGGTTCTAGCAGCCAAAAAACAGCTAAATCTTAGCTTGGTTTCTGCTGTAATAGTGTAAGTCACTCTGTGAATCAAACTATTATCACATTTCAGTGTATAGTGTGCGTGAACAGCGCCTTCAGATCACTGCTGTTTCTATAATGGCGATCGCCATTTTTTTTTCTTGTCTTCCTTCCCTAAGCGCGCGCGTCTTGTGGGGCTGGCCAGCATGTCAGCCAATCACAGACACACACACACCTAAGTGGACTTTGAGGCAGAGAAGCAACGGCATGTGTGATAGGATCTGCATGTCACATGTCCCTGCATTATAAAACCGGACATTTTCTTCACGATCGCCATTATCTGCCTTCTGCGTCTTTGGTGTCAGACATCACTGTCGCAGTTCCGTCCTTTGTCCTATCGCCGATACAGCTGTATGCGCTGCATACACAGCGTTAGACAGCTTAGGGAGAGCACATTCTAGCAGTCATTTTAAGGGCTCGTACCGGCAGGGTCAGAGAGCCATAGGTGACAGGTCCTGCAAACAGCAACAGCGTCTGTGTAGCCCAGGTCAGGGATTTCCTCCCTGCATTTCACCATTAGGAGGGAATAGAAAGGCAGGCTTCCATTCCTCTACCCAGAGCACCACAATCCTGCCACTGTACCCTCTTGTCCTCTGCACACTCCAACTCATTCTAAGTAAGCCATTATACTAGCAAACACTCAGTGTACCTAGTGGCATCCTATCTGTGGCTATTGGACTTTGCTATAGTCCCACTAGTGCAAAGACATTTGCAGAGCACATCTGCCTGCATTGCACACTCCAAGTTTTTTAAACTAAGCAATTTTACTAGCAAACACTCAGTGTACCTAGTGGCATCCTATACGTGGCTATTGGACTTTGCTATAGTCCCACTAGTGCCAAGACATTTGCAGAGCGCATCTGCCTGCGTTGCACACTCCAACAAATTATAACGAAGCCATTATACTAGCAAACACTCAGTGTACCTAGTGGCATCCTATACGTGGCTATTGGACTTTGCTATAGTCCCACTAGTGCCAAGACATTTGCAGAGCGCATCTGCCTGCGTTGCACACTCCAACTAATTATAACGAAGCCATTATACTAGCAAACACTCAGTGTACCTAGTGGCATCCTATACGTGGCTATTGGACTTTGCTATAGTCCCACTAGTGCCAAGACATTTGCAGAGCGCATCTGCCTGCGTTGCACACTCCAACTAATTATAACGAAGCCATTATACTAGCACACACTCAGTGTACCTAGTGGCATCCTATACGTGGCTATTGGACTTTGCTATAGTCCCACTAGTGCAAAGACATTTGCAGAGCACATCTGCCTGCATTGCACACTCCAACTTTTTTAAACTAAGCAATTATACTAGCAAACACTCAGTGTACCTAGTGGCATCCTATACGTGGCTATTGGACTTTGCTATAGTCCCACTAGTGCAAAGACATTAGCAGAGCACATCTGCCTGCATTGCACACTCCAAGTTTTTTAAACTCAGCCATTATACTAGCAAACACTCAGTGTACCTAGTGGCATCCTATACGTGGCTATTGGACTTTGCTATAGTCCCACTAGTGCCAAGACATTTGCAGAGCGCATCTGCCTGCGTTGCACACTCCAACTAATTATAACTAAGCCATTATACTAGCAAACACTCAGTGTACCTAGTGGCATCCTATACGTGGCTATTGGACTTTGCTATAGTCCCACTAGTGCCAAGACATTTGCAGAGCGCATCTGCCTGCGTTGCACACTCCAACAAATTATAACGAAGCCATTATACTAGCAAACACTCAGTGTACCTAGTGGCATCCTATACGTGGCTATTGGACTTTGCTATAGTCCCACTAGTGCCAAGACATTTGCAGAGCGCATCTGCCTGCGTTGCACACTCCAACTAATTATAACGAAGCCATTATACTAGCAAACACTCAGTGTACCTAGTGGCATCCTATACGTGGCTATTGGACTTTGCTATAGTCCCACTAGGGCCAAGACATTTGCAGAGCGCATCTGCCTGCGTTGCACACTCCAACTAATTATAACGAAGCCATTATACTAGCAAACACTCAGTGTACCTAGTGGCATCCTATACGTGGCTATTGGACTTTGCTATAGTCCCACTAGTGCCAAGACATTTGCAGAGCGCATCTGCCTGCGTTGCACACTCCAACTAATTATAACGAAGCCATTATACTAGCACACACTCAGTGTACCTAGTGGCATCCTATACGTGGCTATTGGACTTTGCTATAGTCCCACTAGTGCCAAGACATTTGCAGAGCACATCTGCCTGCATTGCACACTCCAAGTTTTTTAAACTCAGCCATTATACTAGCAAACAGTCAGTGTACCTAGTGGCATCCTAAACGTGGCTATTGTACTTTTGTCAATTCACAGTATTGGAACGTTATTTGCAGCACGTCTGCCTGCATTGCACACTCTAACTTTTTTAAACTCAGCCATTATACTAGCAAACAGTCAGTGTACCTAGTGGCATCCTAAACGTGGCTATTGTACTTTTGTCAATTCACAGTATTGGAACGTTATTTGCAGCACGTCTGCCTGCATTGCACACTCTAACTTTTTTAAACTCAGCCATTATACTAGCAAACACTCACTGTACCTAGTGGCATCCTAAACGTGGCTATTGTACTTTTGTCAATTCACAGTATTGGAACCTTATTTGCAGCACGTCTGCCTGCATTGCACACTCTAACTTTTTTAAACTCAGCCATTATACTAGCAAACACTCACTGTACCTAGTTGTATCCTAAACGTGGCTATTGTACTTTTGTCAATTCACAGTATTGGAACGTTATTTGCAGCACGTCTGCCTGCATTGCACACTCTAACTTTTTTAAACTCAGCCATTATACTAGCAAACACTCACTGTACCTAGTGGCATCCTAAACGTGGCTATTGTACTTTTGTCAATTCACAGTATTGGAACGTTATTTGCAGCACGTCTGCCTGCATTGCACACTCTAACTTTTTTAAACTCAGTCATTATACTAGCAAACAGTCAGTGTACCTAGTGGCATCCTATACGTGGCTATTGTACTTTTGTCAATTCACAGTATTGGAACGTTATTTGCAGCACGTCTGCCTGCATTGCACACTCTAACTTTTTTAAACTCAGCCATTATACTAGCAAACAGTCAGTGTACCTAGTGGCATCCTAAACGTGGCTATTGTACTTTTGTCAATTCACAGTATTGGAACGTTATTTGCAGCACGTCTGCCTGCATTGCACACTCTAACTTTTTTAAACTCAGCCATTATACTACCAAACAGTCAGTGTACCTAGTGGCATCCTATACGTGGCTATTGGACTTTGCTATAGTCCCACTAGTGCCAAGACATTTGCAGAGCACATCTGCCTGCATTGCACACTCCAAGTTTTTTAAACTCAGCCATTATACTAGCAAACAGTCAGTGTACCTAGTGGCATCCTAAACGTGGCTATTGTACTTTTGTCAATTCACAGTATTGGAACGTTATTTGCAGCACGTCTGCCTGCATTGCACACTCTAACTTTTTTAAACTCAGCCATTATACTACCAAACAGTCAGTGTACCTAGTGGCATCCTATACGTGGCTATTGGACTTTGCTATAGTCCCACTAGTGCCAAGACATTTGCAGAGCACATCTGCCTGCATTGCACACTCCAAGTTTTTTAAACTCAGCCATTATACTAGCAAACAGTCAGTGTACCTAGTGGCATCCTAAACGTGGCTATTGTACTTTTGTCAATTCACAGTATTGGAACGTTATTTGCAGCACGTCTGCCTGCATTGCACACTCTAACTTTTTTAAACTCAGCCATTATACTAGCAAACACTCACTGTACCTAGTGGCATCCTAAACGTGGCTATTGTACTTTTGTCAATTCACAGTATTGGAACGTTATTTGCAGCACGTCTGCCTGCATTGCACACTCTAACTTTTTTAAACTCAGCCATTATACTAGCAAACAGTCAGTGTACCTAGTGGCATCCTAAACGTGGCTATTGTACTTTTGTCAATTCACAGTATTGGAACGTTATTTGCAGCACGTCTGCCTGCATTGCACACTCTAACTTTTTTAAACTCAGCCATTATACTAGCAAACAGTCAGTGTACCTAGTGGCATCCTATACGTGGCTATTGTACTTTTGTCAATTCACAGTATTGGAACGTTATTTGCAGCACGTCTGCCTGCATTGCACACTCTAACTTTTTTAAACTCAGCCATTATACTAGCAAACAGTCAGTGTACCTAGTGGCATCCTAAACGTGGCTATTGTACTTTTGTCAATTCACAGTATTGGAACGTTATTTGCAGCACGTCTGCCTGCATTGCACACTCTAACTTTTTTAAACTCAGCCATTATACTACCAAACAGTCAGTGTACCTAGTGGCATCCTATACGTGGCTATTGGACTTTGCTATAGTCCCACTAGTGCCAAGACATTTGCAGAGCACATCTGCCTGCATTGCACACTCCAAGTTTTTTAAACTCAGCCATTATACTAGCAAACAGTCAGTGTACCTAGTGGCATCCTAAACGTGGCTATTGTACTTTTGTCAATTCACAGTATTGGAACGTTATTTGCAGCACGTCTGCCTGCATTGCACACTCTAACTTTTTTAAACTCAGCCATTATACTAGCAAACACTCACTGTACCTAGTGGCATCCTAAACGTGGCTATTGTACTTTTGTCAATTCACAGTATTGGAACGTTATTTGCAGCACGTCTGCCTGCATTGCACACTCTAACTTTTTTAAACTCAGCCATTATACTAGCAAACAGTCAGTGTACCTAGTGGCATCCTATACGTGGCTATTGTACTTTTGTCAATTCACAGTATTGGAACGTTATTTGCAGCACGTCTGCCTGCATTGCACACTCTAACTTTTTTAAACTCAGCCATTATACTAGCAAACAGTCAGTGTACCTAGTGGCATCCTAAACGTGGCTATTGTACTTTTGTCAATTCACAGTATTGGAACGTTATTTGCAGCACGTCTGCCTGCATTGCACACTCTAACTTTTTTAAACTCAGCCATTATACTAGCAAACACTCACTGTACCTAGTTGTATCCTAAACGTGGCTATTGTACTTTTGTCAATTCACAGTATTGGAACGTTATTTGCAGCACGTCTGCCTGCATTGCACACTCTAACTTTTTTAAACTCATCCATTATACTAGCAAACACACAGTGTACCTAGTGGCATCCTATACGTGGCTATTGGACTTTGCTATAGTCCCACTAGTGCCAAGACATTTGCAGAGCGCATCTGCCTGCGTTGCACACTCCAACAAATTATAACGAAGCCATTATACTAGCACACACTCAGTGTACCTAGTGGCATCCTATACGTGGCTATTGGACTTTGCTATAGTCCCACTAGTGCAAAGACATTTGCATAGCACGTCTGCCTGCATTGCACACTACAACTTTTTTAAACTAAGCAATTTTACTAGCAAACACTCACTGTACCTAGTTGTATCCTAAACGTGGCTATTGTACTTTTGTCAATTCACACTACTGCAAATCTATGTGCAGCACCTCTGCATGACAACCTCGTGCTCTGTTTTTAATAAGCTATAATGATAGCACAAAATACTGCCATTTTGTGGCATCATAGAACTGGCTGTTGTATTCCATTAGTGCCCCACTGGTGACAAGCTATTTCTAGCACCTCTACATCACACCCTCATGCACATTTTGCTACGCTAATGTTATAGCAAACTCATGGAATTCATTGCTGCATTTCATAATTCGGAGGGATAGAAAGTCAGGCTTCCTTTAGCTTTTCCTTCTGTTCATAGACAGCATCTCCAAGACAAATTTCCCCTCCACGTCTAAGTGTGGAGAGGCAGCTAGTGCGCATGCGTGTGCCGATGTACCCCAGCTGCAGCATAATTACAGTGTTTCGCCTAGTGAGTATGCTCAGCCTGACTGTGCCATTCCTGACGCTAAGTTTTCATTTCGGGATACAGCGCATGCTCCCACACTAAGTGTGAAAAGCCTCTTTGCACAGGTGCTTGCATTCCGTGCCGGGTCTAAGTCCTGTTTTGGGCATAGACACCATGCTAAAGCTGATAGTCTTTTTTCAGAGACTGTATTTCATGCTACTGAGCATGCTCAGGCACTTCCTGCATCAGAGACTAGGTCCGGTAATGAACTCTTTGGCCCTGGCCCTGATGTGGGGGTCCCATATAGACCACAGGGCATCAGGTGTCCTCCCAAATGGCTTGCAGAGGCCCACACCTATGACTTGTCACCGCATTATTGATGCTCAGACGATGACTGGTGAGGTGTTTGGGTCATGGCAGCCATGAGGTCATCATTGAAGTTGCGTTTCCAAATAGGACGCTAGTTATGCCACTCATGACGTGTCACTCTACTTTTGTCTCCAGGAGGTGCATTGTGGTTCACCCTGGTTTGGGGCGGACCCAGGTTATAAAAGGGGCTGGAGCCAACAAGGAGGTGCGCAGTCTTCTATTATGCTCCGAAAGAGCACACCTCCATGTGTTGAACCCATTGCGGCTTTAGGCCAGAGGTAGGCAGGGATCGGGTGGTGGATGCAGGCCACCACCACAGTTGGTAACGCAGAACGGTTAAGACCAGCTCCTGTCCTAACAGTCCTGCTTGTGCAGCCCAGTGGCATTAACAGGCCTGCTGCTGCTGATGCGCCTGCTGTCCACAGGTGTGGCCCCTACGCACACGGTCAGCGTACTCAATGGCCCCTGTGTTGTTAACAGGGAGTTCCTGGGCTGGGTGGGCATGTGGACCCTGTGACCCTAACAGGGCTCACAGTCTCCAGATCCGAATGGCGTCTAACTCGGTTCAGGCTACTATTAGTTTCATAGCCACACAGCTCTGTATCCTCCACCAAACCTTCAAGTTGCCAACCTCTCCTTTTCCAACTGGGAGCACGGTGGACACTGACTGCTGATGGGGATATATACCTTTCTCTTTCTTTTCTTATTAATTTTCGTTATATAGCGGTCACAGATTATATACCACTTTATCCAAATCTGCCAGTCCCACTGTAACAGATGTTGTTTCTTCAGCAAATGTTACAGTTGCTTAACCACCAAATCCACGGACCAAAACTTTTTTCCCCTTTCCAACACACCTGTTCCCCTTTCCAACAGCATCTGTCCTTTTTCAACTCATTTTGGGATATGACCAAAAGTGCAACTGTGCAGGGACACCGTACTCAACGCCATCTCAGCACAGCAGCCATCCCTCGGTCCCTCCGATGTGGACAAGTAAAAGACCATTTCCTCCTATCCATGACAAAGCGTTGAGATTCACTCTGTGCAGCACTGGTGTTTAGTGGACAAGTAGATCTAAGATTGCGTACCACATTCTGCAGATACTCCTGTATACGTGCGTCTATTTCTATGGCAGGAATTAGTTCGCCAAATTTTGTCTTGTACCGGGGATCTAACAGTGTGGCAACCCAGTATTCAGGATTAGTTCAAATTCATACAATCCGAGGGTCATGTAGGTAGTGCAGCAAGAAGGCGCTCATGTGTCTTGTGCATCCAGGAGGACCAAGTCCTTGGTGTGTTGGTGGCAGAGAGGTGAGAATCGTGCATCCTTCCTCTGCCCTCTACCCACAACCTCGCACAACCGAAATGTGAGCAAGCTCTCACTCATCTGCTGAGTCTTCCATGCCCATCGCCAGTTCGTCCTCCATTTCTTCATGGGCTCCTGCACTTTCATCAACACTTTTTGCTGATACTATGCGCCCTTGTTAATCCCTCTCCCTCACCATGAATGCCGCATAGGTGCCGCTGACCATCTGGACCTCGTAGATCTTGTTATCCCTTCCGCATATGACTCCTCCTGTACTTCCTCCCCTTCCTCTTGTCCCAACACCTGACTCAGAATAATAATTACAGTGTGCTCCATCATGTAGATGACCAGAATTGTCACGCTGAGAATGACATTGCCAGTGCTAAACATCTTCGTCGACATTTCAAAACTGTGTAGCAGGGTGCATAGGTCCTTGATCTGACACCACTCCAGCAGCGTGATCTGCACCACCTCTGGATCAAGTTATCCCAGGCTATATGTCTTACCGTATTTCAGCAGGGCTCTGCGGTGCTGCCACACACGCTGCAACATGTGCAGATTCCAATTCCTGCGTGTCGAAACATCGCATTTACGGCGTTTAACTGCCAGACCCTAAGACTTCCGGAGTGATGAAAGTTGTTGAGCTGCTGTGTGCGCACGATGGAAGTGAGCACATAGCGAGCGTGCCCACTGCACAAGGCCATGTAGGCCGTGATGGTGTTTTAAAAATTGCTGGCGAATTCGGTTCAACACGTGAGCCCTAAAAGGCACGTGTGTCACATTGCCCTGAGGATGGCCCGCAGCCAGGTTTGCATCATTGCCGCACACGGCTGTTAAGTCACCAACGTAGTCCGCTCCGTCAATTTGTACTCCGGTTGCCAGGTGACAACGTGTTCCTTTCATGAATAGTGCTGATGATGTGAGAGTAGTCGATGCCAGCGGCGCAGGTGGACGCAGGTTATGCTCACCCACTGGGCTGCATTACCTTGACAGATGCAGAATCTCTGGCTGAATGTAGCTGGTGGGTATCTCACAGATGAAATACCATCATTCAGCTACAACCAATGGGAAGACACCACACCCTTTTTTATGCCCATCCTGTCTGCAGACCACTGCCAGACATAGCTATGAACCTCTGGTTAATTTTACCCCCAGTTCAGTTTTATGATTTTGTGTGCTTGTTACCTGACTACTTTTCCTGCTTGCTGTTTATGTACCTTGTTGGCCGATACGCATTTCAACTCTGCTTGTTTTCTGATTCTTTCCTGGCCGTCCCATTCTGTTCCTGTTCCTCAATTAATGTTTTGACCCTGCCTGACTACTATTCTCTGTAATAGCGGTGTGACTCACATTTCCCATACATTTCAAAGTAAAGCTTTGACCGCCTGATGGCATTGAGCTCTGCTGCCAGCATAGTAAGGAGGTGTGTGGTAGTCCTTGTGCGCAGTTGCAAGGAAGGGTGGCCTGACCACACAGGGTTTGCGCCAAGGTAGAGGACCCACACGAGGTTGAAGAGGCAGAAGCAGTGTATTAACTTCTACATACAGAACAAGGATTGAAACAACTCGTGGGGACGGCAAGACTTGTACAGCAGACCCTTCTCCATCTCTCACCATAGTTTGCCAGTGCCCAGTCAGTGACATGTAATGACCCTGTCTATGCTTACTGGTCCAAGTATCTGTGTTGAAATGCACCCTGTCGCACACAGATTTTCTCAAGGAAGTGGTGATGTTGTGTGCGACATGCTGGTGTAGCGCGGGCATGCTTTTCTTGGAGAAGCAGTGGTGATTGGGCATGTGGTACTGGGGCACAGCGACAGACATAAGGTCTGTAAAATCCTGTGTGTCCACTGTGGCGCCCCTGACCTGGTCAGGCACCACTGAGTACTGCACCCATGCTGGGGACAGTACAACACAGGTAATCCAGAAGGCTGACCGGGGTGTGGAACACAGGCGCATAGTGATCAGGTCTCACACATGTACCCATGAGAGGACCCCTGGGGATCCCAGGAGGGGGAAAAGCCTTCACCTTCACTGGAATAGTGGAGGGGGCCAAAAGCCTCCATCTCCTCTCAAGGGGTGTGGTAAGAGAATCTGGTTGCTAGGTGGCGTAGGCAAGAACAGGAGAGGAGGAGCAGTGAGCCAGTTCAGGGCAGAGTCCAGGGAGCTCCGAGGAGAGCTGACCCCTTCCCCTGGGCTGCTGGAGTCTGACAGCGTCCGCGCAGTGGCTACCGACGGGGGAGAACGGTCACCTAGGAGTGCTACCCGAAACCCATCTCCAGCTAGAGAGAGAGCACAGAGTGGGAAGTAAGGAGACTGCTAGGGAGAACCAGGCCCAAACGGGCGGCAGATCCCGAAGCGGAGATAGATCCAGCTTTCTTTTGCTAAACCTGCCGGTGTGGGGCTCTCAAAGCCCACGCCACAACACCACAAAAGCCGCAGCCACGTAGCCACAGTTAGGGCCCATAGCTCACAGGAGGCAAGCAGCTGGAGTGAGCTGGTCCAGGCAACAAGCACACGGCAAACGAAGGGGAGTGAGGCTTCAGCAACTTCCCTGGGTGACCCCCATAGGGACTCAAAGTCGGGGTCACCCCAAACCACCAAGGGCTAAGGAAGGCGAGTTAGTAGTCACCCTCACAAGTCAGCCTGAAGGACACCTGGTTCCCGCCTGGTTCATCCCAGCTACGCCCGGGTTACTCACCCTGCCACCTGAAGTGAGTAAAAACCCTGAAAGACATTCTGCCTGTGTGGAGTTATTCTGCGCCTTGTGGTACTACGCACCTACACAGGGCCCTGGGGCTTGCCTCACTCTCAGGAGGCTATTCCAACTAACTGCACTCACCATCAGCCCCAGGCGTCCCTCAACCTGCAGTGGCGGTCCCCACTGACCGCAATACTGAGAGTGGCGTCACGACAATCAAGAAGAAGATCTCCTACCTGTGACCAGATCCAGCCGAGTGGAGTCCCTGAAGGTAATGCACCGACACTACACCTGTGGGGCTTCACATCTGGCGTCACGAACAGGATAAGGACTAGACCTGTTCAGACAGGTGACCATGTGCCTGGGCGGTCCGCTTGAAAAATTGGAAGCGCCGCCATATTGCCACCATGAAAAGCGCGCTGAAAAACAACAGCAGCCCGCGCTGGAAGAAGTTACCGCCCACGAAGAGGAGTGGCTACCCAGAGATCCCCTGCAGAGTTCTGACCTCGCTAGTGATGAGAGCGGAGGCGTCCAGAGACGGCGGGAAGGAAAGAGAGCCACAAGCCTGCTGCTGCAGAGAGAAGAGATGGAGTCCGGACGTGGATACCCAGAACCAGGCTCTGCTGCCTGGTGGTGCCGGGAGCTTGCTATCTTCTGCGATCAGCTGGAGGCCAGGATCATGCGACAGCTCAGTGAGGGACGCACGGAGCTTCTGGAGATGGCTGCGGCGGTTCGGACCTACGAGGAGGGAGCCGCGCGACGCCTGCCAGATCGAGCGGCGACGACTCAGATCCCGATGGTGCCACTGATGGGTGAGTCCAGAGTTGCCCCGGCCAGCGCAAGTGCTCCAACCCCTGCTGCTACGACCGCGGTCCCAGAAGAGGCGCCCGGCGCGGCGACGCTGGGCCAGGCCGCAGCCATGCCAGGTGCGGCCCGCCAAGCCCCGGCCGCCGCAGCGATGCCCTGCTCGGCCCGCCAAGCCCCGGCCGCCGCAGCGATGCCCTGCTCGGCCCGCCAAGCCCCGGCCGCCGCAGCGATGCCCTGCTCGGCCCGCCAAGCCCCGGCCGCCGCAGCGATGCCCTGCTCGGCCCACCAAGACCCGGTCCCTGCAGCGACGCCCAGCCCAGCCTGCACAGATCCCATCGCAGCTGCGACGCCGATCCAGGCCGCCGCCATACAGGGCGCGGCCCGCCAAGACCAGGCCGCCGCCATACAGGGCGCGGCCCGCCAAGACCAGGCCGCCGCCATACAGGGCGCAGCCCGCCAAGACCAGGCCGCCGCCATACAGGGCGCGGCCCGCCAAGACCAGGCCGCCGCCATACAGGGCGCGGCCCGCCAAGACCAGGCCACCACCATGCCAGGCGCGGCCCGCCAAGAGATTGCATCACCATTTTCCCCGGCCTGCAAGGCCAGAGCAGACACCGCTCCCCAGCCTAAGGAAGTCCCTACTAGGAAATCCCTAATAGGTGAAGACTCCGCATACTGGCAGCTGAAGGCTGACCTGGAGGCCAAGTTCCCACAGGAGATGGTGGACAGATACATGCTCCCTCCGCACACCCCTAAGGCAACCCCTGCAGCAACCACGCTGAAGAGTCCACCGCCTGGGCCAGCTGAGGAACACTCATCCCCGGCGCTGCCACGACCAGAGTGCAGCGAAGAACTAAGGGGGAGAGGAGGGCAAGAAGCTGAGGAGTTGCCCCCGGAGCCAGCAGCAGTGCTAGTCCCAGAGCCGGAGATGCTGCCATATTCCCGCTGGGACGAGGAAGACCTGACACCTCCTGCTGAAGAAGACCTGCCCAACCGCCCTACCTGGGAGCTTGTAAGCTGCACTTCGCAGAATCCAGTCCGCAAGATACAGCGCCGCAGTAGAACCCAGTCTTTCCCTGCACCGCCATCCCCAGAGCAGAGAGAAGTCACGGCCAGAGACCTACAAGAAAAACGGTTCCTGAGAAGAGCCAAAGCACAGGTCAGAGGACCCCTTTGCAGAGGAGTAGTGGAGGACTTCAGCCTCAAGTCAGGATATGGGTTCATCGTAGCACCTGGTATAAAAGAAGGTATCTTCGTCAACAGAAGAGACGTCAGAGCTAATCTGCCCAGAGGACATCCTGGAAGGAACCTGCGTACAGGAGACTCCGTACAGTTTACTATGCATCGAGGCGAAAGAGGCTGGTATGCCCTAGATGTAGTACCATGTCCCAAAGAAGAAAGGAAAGACAGCCATAAAGAAAGAAAAGACAAAGAACCTACTGAAGAGACAACTACAGATGAGGAAAAAGGTCAAGAAAGCAACAGGTGCCGCAGCCCTACAGGCCCAAGCCCTGGTGAAGAGAAATCTGCCTAAGTTTAAGTAAAGTACAGCAAGTTTTGACCAGTTTGGAAAGTTTGTTTTGCAACGTTTTAAAAGTTCAAGTATGTGCCCACATAAACTGATGTGAGAAATGAACCTTAAGGCTATGAACTGGCTATAGCCACAAACTCTCGCAGTGTAAATAGTTACACCAGAGGGCACCACCGCCACCAGAGTCAGCCTGTTTAGGGGCTTGGCTCGTCTGCAACCAGGAGGAGCCCGTCCGTATATAGGGCCTTGGCTCACCTGCGACCAGAGAGCATGCCTGTTTATGGGGCCTGGCTCTCCACCACAAAGAGGGTACCTGGTCAGCACCAACTGTGGAGGCCGCCTCTGCATCCTGCCAGAAGAGGCTGAAGGCGCGGATCCACCAGGCCAGGTATACCCTGAAACCACCAGCCCATGTAAGCCGCCTCTACATCCTGCCAGAAGTGGCTGAAGTCGCGGCCAACGTGAAAGGGTTTTGGGTGGGTTAACGGACTTGTGGGTGGAGGGTGGTGATGTATGGTACCTGGTGCTTTTAAAAAATGTTTTACATGTTTTAATGTTTTATGCATTTTAAAATGTTGTCTTGCAGCCCGAGGACGTGCTGGTGATAACTAAGGGGGAATGTGGCGCCCCTGACCTGGTCAGGCACCACTGAGTACTGCACCCATGCTGGGGACAGTACAACACAGGTAATCCAGAAGGCTGACCGGGGTGTGGAACACAGGCGCATAGTGATCAGGTCTCACACATGTACCCATGAGAGGACCCCTGGGGATCCCAGGAGGGGGAAAAGCCTTCACCTTCACTGGAATAGTGGAGGGGGCCAAAAGCCTCCATCTCCTCTCAAGGGGTGTGGTAAGAGAATCTGGTTGCTAGGTGGCGTAGGCAAGAACAGGAGAGGAGGAGCAGTGAGCCAGTTCAGGGCAGAGTCCAGGGAGCTCCGAGGAGAGCTGACCCCTTCCCCTGGGCTGCTGGAGTCTGACAGCGTCCGCGCAGTGGCTACCGACGGGGGAGAACGGTCACCTAGGAGTGCTACCCGAAACCCATCTCCAGCTAGAGAGAGAGCACAGAGTGGGAAGTAAGGAGACTGCTAGGGAGAACCAGGCCCAAACGGGCGGCAGATCCCGAAGCGGAGATAGATCCAGCTTTCTTTTGCTAAACCTGCCGGTGTGGGGCTCTCAAAGCCCACGCCACAACACCACAAAAGCCGCAGCCACGTAGCCACAGTTAGGGCCCATAGCTCACAGGAGGCAAGCAGCTGGAGTGAGCTGGTCCAGGCAACAAGCACACGGCAAACGAAGGGGAGTGAGGCTTCAGCAACTTCCCTGGGTGACCCCCATAGGGACTCAAAGTCGGGGTCACCCCAAACCACCAAGGGCTAAGGAAGGCGAGTTAGTAGTCACCCTCACAAGTCAGCCTGAAGGACACCTGGTTCCCGCCTGGTTCATCCCAGCTACGCCCGGGTTACTCACCCTGCCACCTGAAGTGAGTAAAAACCCTGAAAGACATTCTGCCTGTGTGGAGTTATTCTGCGCCTTGTGGTACTACGCACCTACACAGGGCCCTGGGGCTTGCCTCACTCTCAGGAGGCTATTCCAACTAACTGCACTCACCATCAGCCCCAGGCGTCCCTCAACCTGCAGTGGCGGTCCCCACTGACCGCAATACTGAGAGTGGCGTCACGACAATCAAGAAGAAGATCTCCTACCTGTGACCAGATCCAGCCGAGTGGAGTCCCTGAAGGTAATGCACCGACACTACACCTGTGGGGCTTCACACCACTACGCGTAAAGGCAGCATTTCGGTAGCCAACAGCTTACAGAGGGATAGAGTCAACCACTTAGCTTTGTCATGGGTCGCAGTAAGTGGCCTTTTATTTGACCACATCTGAGGGAAAGAGATCTGGCTGCTGTCTGTAGACGGTGTTGAGTAGGGTGTCCCTGGAAAAATGCAGGTTTGTGAGAAAAGTGCAGGCGGAGACATGATGTTGCCTTCATCTTGCCTTCAGATCTGTTCATCTTGTATCATTTTTAAAAAACACATCAAGCAAGGGTTACTCCAAGCGGAGTCTACCTTTTTTCCCAACATTGGGCACACAGACACCCCATCAGTGGCAGCACTTGTGCCCTAGTTGCAAACAGGATGTTTTGATTTGCATCAAGCACATTCCAAATCCACAAGCATTTACTCTCCCCAGGATGACACAGGGGTAGTAAATTCCTTCTGGATCCATGACTTGTTCATTTTGATGAACGTCAGTGTGTCCACATTGTCACTGGACAGACGCGTGCGCTTATCTGTCAGCACACACCCAGCAGCACTGAAGAAGACACGTTCAGAGACAACGCTGGCAGCTGCACACGACAAAATCTCCAAGGCGTAACTGGAGAGCTCTGTCAATTTTTCTAGATTTGAAGCCCAAAAGGAGCAAGGCTCCATTTGCAAAGTCATTGCATCGATGTTCATTTGGAGATACTCCTGTATCATCCTCTCCATCCGTTGACTATGTGTCAGACTTGTTGTCTCTGGTGGCCTTGCAAAGGAGGGTCTAAAAAAATTATGAAAATATTCCATAAAATTGCTGTTACCAGCACCAGATACGGTCCTACTGGTACGGGTAGACTGTTGAAGATGACGATGCCGTCCCATGTTTGTCAAGTTACAACTGGGAGAATCACTCCCTTCACCTGCACGGTTGTTTGGTGTAAAAGCCGAGCTAAGATCGAGTAACAGCTTATGCTGATACTCCAGCATACGTGCGTCCCTTTCTATGGGTGGAATTATGTCACAAAATTTGGACTTGTCCCGGGGATCTAATAGTGTGGCAAGCCAGTAGTCATCATCACTTCTAATTTTGACAATCCGAGGGTCATGTTGGAGGTAGTGCAACAAGAAGGCACTCATGTGTCTTGCGCAGCCATGCGGACCAAGTCCACGCTGTGTTTGTGGCATAGAGGTGCTAACCGTTCTTTCTTCCTCTGACATCTCCCCCCAACCTCTTTCAACTGAATTTTGACCAAGGTCTCCCTCATCCGCTGAGTCTTCCATGTCCATGGACAGTTCGTCCTCCATATCTTCATGTCCTCCTGCACCTTCCTCAACATCTCGCCTGCTACCATGCGCCCTTGTTGATCCCTGTCCCCCATGGTCCCATGCCTGCCGCGTTGGTGATGATGAACGTCTGGACCTTGGTGATGTTGTTGTGTCTTGCGCATATGAATCCTCCTGTAGTTCCTCCCCTTCCTGTTGTCCCACCCCCTGACTCCGAATAGTGTTTAGCGTGTGCTCCAGCATGTAAATGACTGTAATCGTCATGCTGATAATGGCATTGTCAGCGCTAAACATATTCGTCGCCATGTCGAAACTGTGCAGAACGGTGCATAGGTCCTTGATCTGAGATCACTCCATCAGGGTGATCTGCCCCACTTCTGCATCTCGTTGGCCCAGGCTATACATCATGACGTATTGCACCAGGGCTCGCCGGTGCTGCCACAGTCGCTGTAACATGTGGAGAGTTGAATTCCAGCGTGTCGCCACATCGCATTTCAGGCGATGAACCGGCAGGCCGAAAGACTTCTGGAGCGATGCAAGTCGCTCAGCTGCGGCGGTTGAACGGCGGAAGTGAGCACTGTAGACAGTTTACGTGCCCTGGTCAGAAGGCCATCTAGGCCGGGATAGTGTGTTAAAAATTGCTGGACAACAAGGTTCAACACGTGAGCCATACATTGCAGCACAGTGAGCTTCCCACCGGGACCTATGATATTTATTCATGTGACGATTCATGGAAGAAGTTGTCAAACTGCTGAGGTTTTGACCTCTACTAAGAGAATCATGACAAATTTTACATATCACATGATTTGGGCGATCTTTTTCTATGTCAAAAAAGGAACAGGCTAGGCAAGGCTTTGTCTGTCCAAGTTCCGCCACTGCTTCTGCATCCTCCACCTCATCTGGGTCCTCCACCTCCGCCCCAAGCCTGCCTGGTCAGGCCACCAGCGTTCTCACTGCGCAGAAGGAATCACGCACCCCTCATTACTATGCTGGCAGCAGAGCGCAACGGCATCAGGCGGTCTTTAGCTTGACATGTCTTGGGAATAAGAGTCACACAGCTGAGGAGTTGTGGTCAGCTCTGCGGTCCGAGTTTAATAAATGGTTGTCTCCACTCAACCTGCAGCCTGGTAAGGCCGTGTGCGACAATGCTGCAAACCTGGGTGCGGCCCTTCGCCTGGGCAAGGTGACACACGTGCCTTGTATGGCTCACGTGTTGAACCTTGTTGTCCAGCAATTTTTAACACACTATCCCGGCCTAGATGGCCTTCTGACCAGGGCACGTAAACTGTCTACAGTGCTCACTTCCGCCGTTCAACCGCCGCAGCTGAGCGACTTGCATCGCTCCAGAAGTCTTTCGGCCTGCCGGTTCATCGCCTGAAATGCGATGTGGCGACACGCTGGAATTCAACTCTCCACATGTTACAGCGACTGTGGCAGCACCGGCGAGCCCTGGTGCAATACGTCATGATGTATAGCCTGGGCCAACGAGATGCAGAAGTGGGGCAGATCACCCTGATGGAGTGATCTCAGATCAAGGACCTATGCACCGTTCTGCACAGTTTCGACATGGCGACGAATATGTTTAGCGCTGACAATGCCATTATCAGCATGACGATTACAGTCATTTACATGCTGGAGCACACGCTAAACACTATTCGGAGTCAGGGGGTGGGACAACAGGAAGGGGAGGAACTACAGGAGGATTCATATGCGCAAGACACAACAACATCACCAAGGTCCAGACGTTCATCATCACCAACGCGGCAGGCATGGGACCATGGGGGACAGGGATCAACAAGGGCGCATGGTAGCAGGCGAGATGTTGAGGAAGGTGCAGGAGGACATGAAGATATGGAGGACGAACTGTCCATGGACATGGAAGACTCAGCGGATGAGGGAGACCTTGGTCAAAATTCAGTTGAAAGAGGTTGGGGGGAGATGTCAGAGGAAGAAAGAACGGTTAGCACCTCTATGCCACAAACACAGCGTGGACTTGGTCCGCATGGCTGCGCAAGACACATGAGTGCCTTCTTGTTGCACTACCTCCAACATGACCCTCGGATTGTCAAAATTAGAAGTGATGATGACTACTGGCTTGCCACACTATTAGATCCCCGGGACAAGTCCAAATTTTGTGACATAATTCCACCCATAGAAAGGGACGCACGTATGCTGGAGTATCAGCATAAGCTGTTACTCGATCTTAGCTCGGCTTTTACACCAAACAACCGTGCAGGTGAAGGGAGTGATTCTCCCAGTTGTAACTTGACAAACATGGGACGGCATCGTCATCTTCAACAGTCTACCCGTACCAGTAGGACCGTATCTGGTGCTGGTAACAGCAATTTTATGGAATATTTTCATAATTTTTTTAGACCCTCCTTTGCAAGGCCACCAGAGACAACAAGTCTGACACATAGTCAACGGATGGAGAGGATGATACAGGAGTATCTCCAAATGAACATCGATGCAATGACTTTGCAAATGGAGCCTTGCTCCTTTTGGGCTTCAAATCTAGAAAAATTGACAGAGCTCTCCAGTTACGCCTTGGAGATTTTGTCGTGTGCAGCTGCCAGCGTTGTCTCTGAACGTGTCTTCTTCAGTGCTGCTGGGTGTGTGCTGACAGATAAGCGCACGCGTCTGTCCAGTGACAATGTGGACACACTGACGTTCATCAAAATGAACAAGTCATGGATCCAGAAGGAATTTACTACCCCTGTGTCATCCTGGGGAGAGTAAATGCTTGTGGATTTGGAATGTGCTTGATGCAAATCAAAACATCCTGTTTGCAACTAGGGCACAAGTGCTGCCACTGATGGGGTGTCTGTGTGCCCAATGTTGGGAAAAAAGGTAGACTCCGCTTGGAGTAACCCTTGCTTGATGTGTTTTTTAAAAATGATACAAGATGAACAGATCTGAAGGCAAGATGAAGGCAACATCATGTCTCCGCCTGCACTTTTCTCACAAACCTGCATTTTTCCAGGGACACCCTACTCAACACCGTCTACAGACAGCAGCCAGATCTCTTTCCCTCAGATGTGGTCAAATAAAAGGCCACTTACTGCGACCCATGACAAAGCTAAGTGGTTGACTCTATCCCTCTGTAAGCTGTTGGCTACCGAAATGCTGCCTTTACGCGTAGTGGTGTGAAGCCCCACAGGTGTAGTGTCGGTGCATTACCTTCAGGGACTCCACTCGGCTGGATCTGGTCACAGGTAGGAGATCTTCTTCTTGATTGTCGTGACGCCACTCTCAGTATTGCGGTCAGTGGGGACTGCCACTGCAGGTTGAGGGACGCCTGGGGCTGATGGTGAGTGCAGTTAGTTGGAATAGCCTCCTGAGAGTGAGGCAAGCCCCAGGGCCCTGTGTAGGTGCGTAGTACCACAAGGCGCAGAATAACTCCACACAGGCAGAATGTCTTTCAGGGTTTTTACTCACTTCAGGTGGCAGGGTGAGTAACCCGGGCGTAGCTGGGATGAACCAGGCGGGAACCAGGTGTCCTTCAGGCTGACTTGTGAGGGTGACTACTAACTCGCCTTCCTTAGCCCTTGGTGGTTTGGGGTGACCCCGACTTTGAGTCCCTATGGGGGTCACCCAGGGAAGTTGCTGAAGCCTCACTCCCCTTCGTTTGCCGTGTGCTTGTTGCCTGGACCAGCTCACTCCAGCTGCTTGCCTCCTGTGAGCTATGGGCCCTAACTGTGGCTACGTGGCTGCGGCTTTTGTGGTGTTGTGGCGTGGGCTTTGAGAGCCCCACACCGGCAGGTTTAGCAAAAGAAAGCTGGATCTATCTCCGCTTCGGGATCTGCCGCCCGTTTGGGCCTGGTTCTCCCTAGCAGTCTCCTTACTTCCCACTCTGTGCTCTCTCTCTAGCTGGAGATGGGTTTCGGGTAGCACTCCTAGGTGACCGTTCTCCCCCGTCGGTAGCCACTGCGCGGACGCTGTCAGACTCCAGCAGCCCAGGGGAAGGGGTCAGCTCTCCTCGGAGCTCCCTGGACTCTGCCCTGAACTGGCTCACTGCTCCTCCTCTCCTGTTCTTGCCTACGCCACCTAGCAACCAGATTCTCTTACCACACCCCTTGAGAGGAGATGGAGGCTTTTGGCCCCCTCCACTATTCCAGTGAAGGTGAAGGCTTTTCCCCCTCCTGGGATCCCCAGGGGTCCTCTCATGGGTACATGTGTGAGACCTGATCACTATGCGCCTGTGTTCCACACCCCGGTCAGCCTTCTGGATTACCTGTGTTGTACTGTCCCCAGCATGGGTGCAGTACTCAGTGGTGCCTGACCAGGTCAGGGGCGCCACATTCCCCCTTAGTTATCACCAGCACGTCCTCGGGCTGCAAGACAACATTTTAAAATGCATAAAACATTAAAACATGTAAAACATTTTTTAAAAGCACCAGGTACCATACATCACCACCCTCCACCCACAAGTCCGTTAACCCACCCAAAACCCTTTCACGTTGGCCGCGACTTCAGCCACTTCTGGCAGGATGTAGAGGCGGCTTACATGGGCTGGTGGTTTCAGGGTATACCTGGCCTGGTGGATCCGCGCCTTCAGCCTCTTCTGGCAGGATGCAGAGGCGGCCTCCACAGTTGGTGCTGACCAGGTACCCTCTTTGTGGTGGAGAGCCAGGCCCCATAAACAGGCATGCTCTCTGGTCGCAGGTGAGCCAAGGCCCTATATACGGACGGGCTCCTCCTGGTTGCAGACGAGCCAAGCCCCTAAACAGGCTGACTCTGGTGGCGGTGGTGCCCTCTGGTGTAACTATTTACACTGCGAGAGTTTGTGGCTATAGCCAGTTCATAGCCTTAAGGTTCATTTCTCACATCAGTTTATGTGGGCACATACTTGAACTTTTAAAACGTTGCAAAACAAACTTTCCAAACTGGTCAAAACTTGCTGTACTTTACTTAAACTTAGGCAGATTTCTCTTCACCAGGGCTTGGGCCTGTAGGGCTGCGGCACCTGTTGCTTTCTTGACCTTTTTCCTCATCTGTAGTTGTCTCTTCAGTAGGTTCTTTGTCTTTTCTTTCTTTATGGCTGTCTTTCCTTTCTTCTTTGGGACATGGTACTACATCTAGGGCATACCAGCCTCTTTCGCCTCGATGCATAGTAAACTGTACGGAGTCTCCTGTACGCAGGTTCCTTCCAGGATGTCCTCTGGGCAGATTAGCTCTGACGTCTCTTCTGTTGACGAAGATACCTTCTTTTATACCAGGTGCTACGATGAACCCATATCCTGACTTGAGGCTGAAGTCCTCCACTACTCCTCTGCAAAGGGGTCCTCTGACCTGTGCTTTGGCTCTTCTCAGGAACCGTTTTTCTTGTAGGTCTCTGGCCGTGACTTCTCTCTGCTCTGGGGATGGCGGTGCAGGGAAAGACTGGGTTCTACTGCGGCGCTGTATCTTGCGGACTGGATTCTGCGAAGTGCAGCTTACAAGCTCCCAGGTAGGGCGGTTGGGCAGGTCTTCTTCAGCAGGAGGTGTCAGGTCTTCCTCGTCCCAGCGGGAATATGGCAGCATCTCCGGCTCTGGGACTAGCACTGCTGCTGGCTCCGGGGGCAACTCCTCAGCTTCTTGCCCTCCTCTCCCCCTTAGTTCTTCGCTGCACTCTGGTCGTGGCAGCGCCGGGGATGAGTGTTCCTCAGCTGGCCCAGGCGGTGGACTCTTCAGCGTGGTTGCTGCAGGGGTTGCCTTAGGGGTGTGCGGAGGGAGCATGTATCTGTCCACCATCTCCTGTGGGAACTTGGCCTCCAGGTCAGCCTTCAGCTGCCAGTATGCGGAGTCTTCACCTATTAGGGATTTCCTAGTAGGGACTTCCTTAGGCTGGGGAGCGGTGTCTGCTCTGGCCTTGCAGGCCGGGGAAAATGGTGATGCAATCTCTTGGCGGGCCGCGCCTGGCATGGTGGTGGCCTGGTCTTGGCGGGCCGCGCCCTGTATGGCGGCGGCCTGGTCTTGGCGGGCCGCGCCCTGTATGGCGGCGGCCTGGTCTTGGCGGGCCGCGCCCTGTATGGCGGCGGCCTGGTCTTGGCGGGCCGCGCCCTGTATGGCGGCGGCCTGGTCTTGGCGGGCCGCGCCCTGTATGGCGGCGGCCTGGATCGGCGTCGCAGCTGCGATGGGATCTGTGCAGGCTGGGCTGGGCGTCGCTGCAGGGACCGGGTCTTGGTGGGCCGAGCAGGGCATCGCTGCGGCGGCCGGGGCTTGGCGGGCCGAGCAGGGCATCGCTGCGGCGGCCGGGGCTTGGCGGGCCGAGCAGGGCATCGCTGCGGCGGCCGGGGCTTGGCGGGCCGAGCAGGGCATCGCTGCGGCGGCCGGGGCTTGGCGGGCCGCACCTGGCATGGCTGCGGCCTGGCCCAGCGTCGCCGCGCCGGGCGCCTCTTCTGGGACCGCGGTCGTAGCAGCAGGGGTTGGAGCACTTGCGCTGGCCGGGGCAACTCTGGACTCACCCATCAGTGGCACCATCGGGATCTGAGTCGTCGCCGCTCGATCTGGCAGGCGTCGCGCGGCTCCCTCCTCGTAGGTCCGAACCGCCGCAGCCATCTCCAGAAGCTCCGTGCGTCCCTCACTGAGCTGTCGCATGATCCTGGCCTCCAGCTGATCGCAGAAGATAGCAAGCTCCCGGCACCACCAGGCAGCAGAGCCTGGTTCTGGGTATCCACGTCCGGACTCCATCTCTTCTCTCTGCAGCAGCAGGCTTGTGGCTCTCTTTCCTTCCCGCCGTCTCTGGACGCCTCCGCTCTCATCACTAGCGAGGTCAGAACTCTGCAGGGGATCTCTGGGTAGCCACTCCTCTTCGTGGGCGGTAACTTCTTCCAGCGCGGGCTGCTGTTGTTTTTCAGCGCGCTTTTCATGGTGGCAATATGGCGGCGCTTCCAATTTTTCAAGCGGACCGCCCAGGCACATGGTCACCTGTCTGAACAGGTCTAGTCCTTATCCTGTTCGTGACGCCAGATGTGAAGCCCCACAGGTGTAGTGTCGGTGCATTACCTTCAGGGACTCCACTCGGCTGGATCTGGTCACAGGTAGGAGATCTTCTTCTTGATTGTCGTGACGCCACTCTCAGTATTGCGGTCAGTGGGGACCGCCACTGCAGGTTGAGGGACGCCTGGGGCTGATGGTGAGTGCAGTTAGTTGGAATAGCCTCCTGAGAGTGAGGCAAGCCCCAGGGCCCTGTGTAGGTGCGTAGTACCACAAGGCGCAGAATAACTCCACACAGGCAGAATGTCTTTCAGGGTTTTTACTCACTTCAGGTGGCAGGGTGAGTAACCCGGGCGTAGCTGGGATGAACCAGGCGGGAACCAGGTGTCCTTCAGGCTGACTTGTGAGGGTGACTACTAACTCGCCTTCCTTAGCCCTTGGTGGTTTGGGGTGACCCCGACTTTGAGTCCCTATGGGGGTCACCCAGGGAAGTTGCTGAAGCCTCACTCCCCTTCGTTTGCCGTGTGCTTGTTGCCTGGACCAGCTCACTCCAGCTGCTTGCCTCCTGTGAGCTATGGGCCCTAACTGTGGCTACGTGGCTGCGGCTTTTGTGGTGTTGTGGCGTGGGCTTTGAGAGCCCCACACCGGCAGGTTTAGCAAAAGAAAGCTGGATCTATCTCCGCTTCGGGATCTGCCGCCCGTTTGGGCCTGGTTCTCCCTAGCAGTCTCCTTACTTCCCACTCTGTGCTCTCTCTCTAGCTGGAGATGGGTTTCGGGTAGCACTCCTAGGTGACCGTTCTCCCCCGTCGGTAGCCACTGCGCGGACGCTGTCAGACTCCAGCAGCCCAGGGGAAGGGGTCAGCTCTCCTCGGAGCTCCCTGGACTCTGCCCTGAACTGGCTCACTGCTCCTCCTCTCCTGTTCTTGCCTACGCCACCTAGCAACCAGATTCTCTTACCACACCCCTTGAGAGGAGATGGAGGCTTTTGGCCCCCTCCACTATTCCAGTGAAGGTGAAGGCTTTTCCCCCTCCTGGGATCCCCAGGGGTCCTCTCATGGGTACATGTGTGAGACCTGATCACTATGCGCCTGTGTTCCACACCCCGGTCAGCCTTCTGGATTACCTGTGTTGTACTGTCCCCAGCATGGGTGCAGTACTCAGTGGTGCCTGACCAGGTCAGGGGCGCCACAGTGGACACACAGGATTTTACAGACCTTATGTCTGTCGCTGTGCCCCAGTACCACATGCCCAATCACCACTGCTTCTCCAAGAAAAGCATGCCCGCGCTACACCAGCATGTCGCACACAACATCACCACTTCCTTGAGAAAATCTGTGTGCGACAGGGTGCATTTCAACACAGATACTTGGACCAGTAAGCATAGACAGGGTCATTACATGTCACTGACTGGGCACTGGCAAACTATGGTGAGAGATGGAGAAGGGTCTGCTGTACAAGTCTTGCCGTCCCCACGAGTTGTTTCAATCCTTGTTCTGTATGTAGAAGTTAATACACTGCTTCTGCCTCTTCAACCTCGTGTGGGTCCTCTACCTTGGCGCAAACCCTGTGTGGTCAGGCCACCCTTCCTTGCAACTGCGCACAAGGACTACCACACACCTCCTTACTATGCTGGCAGCAGAGCTCAATGCCATCAGGCGGTCAAAGCTTTACTTTGAAATGTATGGGAAATGTGAGTCACACCGCTATTACAGAGAATAGTAGTCAGGCAGGGTCAAAACATTAATTGAGGAACAGGAACAGAATGGGACGGCCAGGAAAGAATCAGAAAACAAGCAGAGTTGAAATGCGTATCGGCCAACAAGGTACATAAACAGCAAGCAGGAAAAGTAGTCAGGTAACAAGCACACAAAATCATAAAACTGAACTGGGGGTAAAATTAACCAGAGGTTCATAGCTATGTCTGGCAGTGGTCTGCAGACAGGATGGGCATAAAAAAGGGTGTGGTGTCTTCCCATTGGTTGTAGCTGAATGATGGTATTTCATCTGTGAGATACCCACCAGCTACATTCAGCCAGAGATTCTGCATCTGTCAAGGTAATGCAGCCC
Source organism: Anomaloglossus baeobatrachus (assembly GCF_048569485.1). Lineage (NCBI taxonomy): Eukaryota > Metazoa > Chordata > Amphibia > Anura > Aromobatidae > Anomaloglossus > Anomaloglossus baeobatrachus. Next base: position 20,839 of record NW_027443042.1, on the reverse strand, counting down.
AGTGGGTGAGCATAACCTGCGTCCACCTGCGCCGCTGGCATCGACTACTCTCACATCATCAGCACTATTCATGAAAGGAACACGTTGTCACCTGGCAACCGGAGTACAAATTGACGGAGCGGACTACGTTGGTGACTTAACAGCCGTGTGCGGCAATGATGCAAACCTGGCTGCGGGCCATCCTCAGGGCAATGTGACACACGTGCCTTTTAGGGCTCACGTGTTGAACCGAATTCGCCAGCAATTTTTAAAACACCATCACGGCCTACATGGCCTTGTGCAGTGGGCACGCTCGCTATGTGCTCACTTCCATCGTGCGCACACAGCAGCTCAACAACTTTCATCACTCCGGAAGTCTTAGGGTCTGGCAGTTAAACGCCGTAAATGCGATGTTTCGACACGCAGGAATTGGAATCTGCACATGTTGCAGCGTGTGTGGCAGCACCGCAGAGCCCTGCTGAAATACGGTAAGACATATAGCCTGGGATAACTTGATCCAGAGGTGGTGCAGATCACGCTGCTGGAGTGGTGTCAGATCAAGGACCTATGCACCCTGCTACACAGTTTTGAAATGTCGACGAAGATGTTTAGCACTGGCAATGTCATTCTCAGCGTGACAATTCTGGTCATCTACATGATGGAGCACACTGTAATTATTATTCTGAGTCAGGTGTTGGGACAAGAGGAAGGGGAGGAAGTACAGGAGGAGTCATATGCGGAAGGGATAACAAGATCTACGAGGTCCAGATGGTCAGCGGCACCTATGCGGCATTCATGGTGAGGGAGAGGGATTAACAAGGGCGCATAGTATCAGCAAAAAGTGTTGATGAAAGTGCAGGAGCCCATGAAGAAATGGAGGACGAACTGGCGATGGGCATGGAAGACTCAGCAGATGAGTGAGAGCTTGCTCACATTTCGGTTGTGCGAGGTTGTGGGTAGAGGGCAGAGGAAGGATGCACGATTCTCACCTCTCTGCCACCAACACACCAAGGACTTGGTCCTCCTGGATGCACAAGACACATGAGCGCCTTCTTGCTGCACTACCTACATGACCCTCGGATTGTATGAATTTGAACTAATCCTGAATACTGGGTTGCCACACTGTTAGATCCCCGGTACAAGACAAAATTTGGCGAACTAATTCCTGCCATAGAAATAGACGCACGTATACAGGAGTATCTGCAGAATGTGGTACGCAATCTTAGATCTACTTGTCCACTAAACACCAGTGCTGCACAGAGTGAATCTCAACGCTTTGTCATGGATAGGAGGAAATGGTCTTTTACTTGTCCACATCGGAGGGACCGAGGGATGGCTGCTGTGCTGAGATGGCGTTGAGTACGGTGTCCCTGCACAGTTGCACTTTTGGTCATATCCCAAAATGAGTTGAAAAAGGACAGATGCTGTTGGAAAGGGGAACAGGTGTGTTGGAAAGGGGAAAAAAGTTTTGGTCCGTGGATTTGGTGGTTAAGCAACTGTAACATTTGCTGAAGAAACAACATCTGTTACAGTGGGACTGGCAGATTTGGATAAAGTGGTATATAATCTGTGACCGCTATATAACGAAAATTAATAAGAAAAGAAAGAGAAAGGTATATATCCCCATCAGCAGTCAGTGTCCACCGTGCTCCCAGTTGGAAAAGGAGAGGTTGGCAACTTGAAGGTTTGGTGGAGGATACAGAGCTGTGTGGCTATGAAACTAATAGTAGCCTGAACCGAGTTAGACGCCATTCGGATCTGGAGACTGTGAGCCCTGTTAGGGTCACAGGGTCCACATGCCCACCCAGCCCAGGAACTCCCTGTTAACAACACAGGGGCCATTGAGTACGCTGACCGTGTGCGTAGGGGCCACACCTGTGGACAGCAGGCGCATCAGCAGCAGCAGGCCTGTTAATGCCACTGGGCTGCACAAGCAGGACTGTTAGGACAGGAGCTGGTCTTAACCGTTCTGCGTTACCAACTGTGGTGGTGGCCTGCATCCACCACCCGATCCCTGCCTACCTCTGGCCTAAAGCCGCAATGGGTTCAACACATGGAGGTGTGCTCTTTCGGAGCATAATAGAAGACTGCGCACCTCCTTGTTGGCTCCAGCCCCTTTTATAACCTGGGTCCGCCCCAAACCAGGGTGAACCACAATGCACCTCCTGGAGACAAAAGTAGAGTGACACGTCATGAGTGGCATAACTAGCGTCCTATTTGGAAACGCAACTTCAATGATGACCTCATGGCTGCCATGACCCAAACACCTCACCAGTCATCGTCTGAGCATCAATAATGCGGTGACAAGTCATAGGTGTGGGCCTCTGCAAGCCATTTGGGAGGACACCTGATGCCCTGTGGTCTATATGGGACCCCCACATCAGGGCCAGGGCCAAAGAGTTCATTACCGGACCTAGTCTCTGATGCAGGAAGTGCCTGAGCATGCTCAGTAGCATGAAATACAGTCTCTGAAAAAAGACTATCAGCTTTAGCATGGTGTCTATGCCCAAAACAGGACTTAGACCCGGCACGGAATGCAAGCACCTGTGCAAAGAGGCTTTTCACACTTAGTGTGGGAGCATGCGCTGTATCCCGAAATGAAAACTTAGCGTCAGGAATGGCACAGTCAGGCTGAGCATACTCACTAGGCGAAACACTGTAATTATGCTGCAGCTGGGGTACATCGGCACACGCATGCGCACTAGCTGCCTCTCCACACTTAGACGTGGAGGGGAAATTTGTCTTGGAGATGCTGTCTATGAACAGAAGGAAAAGCTAAAGGAAGCCTGACTTTCTATCCCTCCGAATTATGAAATGCAGCAATGAATTCCATGAGTTTGCTATAACATTAGCGTAGCAAAATGTGCATGAGGGTGTGATGTAGAGGTGCTAGAAATAGCTTGTCACCAGTGGGGCACTAATGGAATACAACAGCCAGTTCTATGATGCCACAAAATGGCAGTATTTTGTGCTATCATTATAGCTTATTAAAAACAGAGCACGAGGTTGTCATGCAGAGGTGCTGCACATAGATTTGCAGTAGTGTGAATTGACAAAAGTACAATAGCCACGTTTAGGATACAACTAGGTACAGTGAGTGTTTGCTAGTAAAATTGCTTAGTTTAAAAAAGTTGTAGTGTGCAATGCAGGCAGACGTGCTATGCAAATGTCTTTGCACTAGTGGGACTATAGCAAAGTCCAATAGCCACGTATAGGATGCCACTAGGTACACTGAGTGTGTGCTAGTATAATGGCTTCGTTATAATTTGTTGGAGTGTGCAACGCAGGCAGATGCGCTCTGCAAATGTCTTGGCACTAGTGGGACTATAGCAAAGTCCAATAGCCACGTATAGGATGCCACTAGGTACACTGTGTGTTTGCTAGTATAATGGATGAGTTTAAAAAAGTTAGAGTGTGCAATGCAGGCAGACGTGCTGCAAATAACGTTCCAATACTGTGAATTGACAAAAGTACAATAGCCACGTTTAGGATACAACTAGGTACAGTGAGTGTTTGCTAGTATAATGGCTGAGTTTAAAAAAGTTAGAGTGTGCAATGCAGGCAGACGTGCTGCAAATAACGTTCCAATACTGTGAATTGACAAAAGTACAATAGCCACGTTTAGGATGCCACTAGGTACACTGACTGTTTGCTAGTATAATGGCTGAGTTTAAAAAAGTTAGAGTGTGCAATGCAGGCAGACGTGCTGCAAATAACGTTCCAATACTGTGAATTGACAAAAGTACAATAGCCACGTATAGGATGCCACTAGGTACACTGACTGTTTGCTAGTATAATGGCTGAGTTTAAAAAAGTTAGAGTGTGCAATGCAGGCAGACGTGCTGCAAATAACGTTCCAATACTGTGAATTGACAAAAGTACAATAGCCACGTTTAGGATGCCACTAGGTACAGTGAGTGTTTGCTAGTATAATGGCTGAGTTTAAAAAAGTTAGAGTGTGCAATGCAGGCAGACGTGCTGCAAATAACGTTCCAATACTGTGAATTGACAAAAGTACAATAGCCACGTTTAGGATGCCACTAGGTACACTGACTGTTTGCTAGTATAATGGCTGAGTTTAAAAAACTTGGAGTGTGCAATGCAGGCAGATGTGCTCTGCAAATGTCTTGGCACTAGTGGGACTATAGCAAAGTCCAATAGCCACGTATAGGATGCCACTAGGTACACTGACTGTTTGGTAGTATAATGGCTGAGTTTAAAAAAGTTAGAGTGTGCAATGCAGGCAGACGTGCTGCAAATAACGTTCCAATACTGTGAATTGACAAAAGTACAATAGCCACGTTTAGGATGCCACTAGGTACACTGACTGTTTGCTAGTATAATGGCTGAGTTTAAAAAAGTTAGAGTGTGCAATGCAGGCAGACGTGCTGCAAATAACGTTCCAATACTGTGAATTGACAAAAGTACAATAGCCACGTATAGGATGCCACTAGGTACACTGACTGTTTGCTAGTATAATGGCTGAGTTTAAAAAAGTTAGAGTGTGCAATGCAGGCAGACGTGCTGCAAATAACGTTCCAATACTGTGAATTGACAAAAGTACAATAGCCACGTTTAGGATGCCACTAGGTACACTGACTGTTTGCTAGTATAATGGCTGAGTTTAAAAAAGTTAGAGTGTGCAATGCAGGCAGACGTGCTGCAAATAACGTTCCAATACTGTGAATTGACAAAAGTACAATAGCCACGTTTAGGATGCCACTAGGTACAGTGAGTGTTTGCTAGTATAATGGCTGAGTTTAAAAAAGTTAGAGTGTGCAATGCAGGCAGACGTGCTGCAAATAACGTTCCAATACTGTGAATTGACAAAAGTACAATAGCCACGTTTAGGATGCCACTAGGTACACTGACTGTTTGCTAGTATAATGGCTGAGTTTAAAAAACTTGGAGTGTGCAATGCAGGCAGATGTGCTCTGCAAATGTCTTGGCACTAGTGGGACTATAGCAAAGTCCAATAGCCACGTATAGGATGCCACTAGGTACACTGACTGTTTGGTAGTATAATGGCTGAGTTTAAAAAAGTTAGAGTGTGCAATGCAGGCAGACGTGCTGCAAATAACGTTCCAATACTGTGAATTGACAAAAGTACAATAGCCACGTTTAGGATGCCACTAGGTACACTGACTGTTTGCTAGTATAATGGCTGAGTTTAAAAAACTTGGAGTGTGCAATGCAGGCAGATGTGCTCTGCAAATAACGTTCCAATACTGTGAATTGACAAAAGTACAATAGCCACGTATAGGATGCCACTAGGTACACTGACTGTTTGCTAGTATAATGACTGAGTTTAAAAAAGTTAGAGTGTGCAATGCAGGCAGACGTGCTGCAAATAACGTTCCAATACTGTGAATTGACAAAAGTACAATAGCCACGTTTAGGATGCCACTAGGTACAGTGAGTGTTTGCTAGTATAATGGCTGAGTTTAAAAAAGTTAGAGTGTGCAATGCAGGCAGACGTGCTGCAAATAACGTTCCAATACTGTGAATTGACAAAAGTACAATAGCCACGTTTAGGATACAACTAGGTACAGTGAGTGTTTGCTAGTATAATGGCTGAGTTTAAAAAAGTTAGAGTGTGCAATGCAGGCAGACGTGCTGCAAATAAGGTTCCAATACTGTGAATTGACAAAAGTACAATAGCCACGTTTAGGATGCCACTAGGTACAGTGAGTGTTTGCTAGTATAATGGCTGAGTTTAAAAAAGTTAGAGTGTGCAATGCAGGCAGACGTGCTGCAAATAACGTTCCAATACTGTGAATTGACAAAAGTACAATAGCCACGTTTAGGATGCCACTAGGTACACTGACTGTTTGCTAGTATAATGGCTGAGTTTAAAAAAGTTAGAGTGTGCAATGCAGGCAGACGTGCTGCAAATAACGTTCCAATACTGTGAATTGACAAAAGTACAATAGCCACGTTTAGGATGCCACTAGGTACACTGACTGTTTGCTAGTATAATGGCTGAGTTTAAAAAACTTGGAGTGTGCAATGCAGGCAGATGTGCTCTGCAAATGTCTTGGCACTAGTGGGACTATAGCAAAGTCCAATAGCCACGTATAGGATGCCACTAGGTACACTGAGTGTGTGCTAGTATAATGGCTTCGTTATAATTAGTTGGAGTGTGCAACGCAGGCAGATGCGCTCTGCAAATGTCTTGGCACTAGTGGGACTATAGCAAAGTCCAATAGCCACGTATAGGATGCCACTAGGTACACTGAGTGTTTGCTAGTATAATGGCTTCGTTATAATTAGTTGGAGTGTGCAACGCAGGCAGATGCGCTCTGCAAATGTCTTGGCCCTAGTGGGACTATAGCAAAGTCCAATAGCCACGTATAGGATGCCACTAGGTACACTGAGTGTTTGCTAGTATAATGGCTTCGTTATAATTAGTTGGAGTGTGCAACGCAGGCAGATGCGCTCTGCAAATGTCTTGGCACTAGTGGGACTATAGCAAAGTCCAATAGCCACGTATAGGATGCCACTAGGTACACTGAGTGTTTGCTAGTATAATGGCTTCGTTATAATTTGTTGGAGTGTGCAACGCAGGCAGATGCGCTCTGCAAATGTCTTGGCACTAGTGGGACTATAGCAAAGTCCAATAGCCACGTATAGGATGCCACTAGGTACACTGAGTGTTTGCTAGTATAATGGCTTAGTTATAATTAGTTGGAGTGTGCAACGCAGGCAGATGCGCTCTGCAAATGTCTTGGCACTAGTGGGACTATAGCAAAGTCCAATAGCCACGTATAGGATGCCACTAGGTACACTGAGTGTTTGCTAGTATAATGGCTGAGTTTAAAAAACTTGGAGTGTGCAATGCAGGCAGATGTGCTCTGCTAATGTCTTTGCACTAGTGGGACTATAGCAAAGTCCAATAGCCACGTATAGGATGCCACTAGGTACACTGAGTGTTTGCTAGTATAATTGCTTAGTTTAAAAAAGTTGGAGTGTGCAATGCAGGCAGATGTGCTCTGCAAATGTCTTTGCACTAGTGGGACTATAGCAAAGTCCAATAGCCACGTATAGGATGCCACTAGGTACACTGAGTGTGTGCTAGTATAATGGCTTCGTTATAATTAGTTGGAGTGTGCAACGCAGGCAGATGCGCTCTGCAAATGTCTTGGCACTAGTGGGACTATAGCAAAGTCCAATAGCCACGTATAGGATGCCACTAGGTACACTGAGTGTTTGCTAGTATAATGGCTTCGTTATAATTAGTTGGAGTGTGCAACGCAGGCAGATGCGCTCTGCAAATGTCTTGGCACTAGTGGGACTATAGCAAAGTCCAATAGCCACGTATAGGATGCCACTAGGTACACTGAGTGTTTGCTAGTATAATGGCTTCGTTATAATTTGTTGGAGTGTGCAACGCAGGCAGATGCGCTCTGCAAATGTCTTGGCACTAGTGGGACTATAGCAAAGTCCAATAGCCACGTATAGGATGCCACTAGGTACACTGAGTGTTTGCTAGTAAAATTGCTTAGTTTAAAAAACTTGGAGTGTGCAATGCAGGCAGATGTGCTCTGCAAATGTCTTTGCACTAGTGGGACTATAGCAAAGTCCAATAGCCACAGATAGGATGCCACTAGGTACACTGAGTGTTTGCTAGTATAATGGCTTACTTAGAATGAGTTGGAGTGTGCAGAGGACAAGAGGGTACAGTGGCAGGATTGTGGTGCTCTGGGTAGAGGAATGGAAGCCTGCCTTTCTATTCCCTCCTAATGGTGAAATGCAGGGAGGAAATCCCTGACCTGGGCTACACAGACGCTGTTGCTGTTTGCAGGACCTGTCACCTATGGCTCTCTGACCCTGCCGGTACGAGCCCTTAAAATGACTGCTAGAATGTGCTCTCCCTAAGCTGTCTAACGCTGTGTATGCAGCGCATACAGCTGTATCGGCGATAGGACAAAGGACGGAACTGCGACAGTGATGTCTGACACCAAAGACGCAGAAGGCAGATAATGGCGATCGTGAAGAAAATGTCCGGTTTTATAATGCAGGGACATGTGACATGCAGATCCTATCACACATGCCGTTGCTTCTCTGCCTCAAAGTCCACTTAGGTGTGTGTGTGTCTGTGATTGGCTGACATGCTGGCCAGCCCCACAAGACGCGCGCGCTTAGGGAAGGAAGACAAGAAAAAAAAATGGCGATCGCCATTATAGAAACAGCAGTGATCTGAAGGCGCTGTTCACGCACACTATACACTGAAATGTGATAATAGTTTGATTCACAGAGTGACTTACACTATTACAGCAGAAACCAAGCTAAGATTTAGCTGTTTTTTGGCTGCTAGAACCGTTCTCGAACGTTTCTAGAACTATCGAGCTTTTGCAAAAAGCTCGAGTTCTAGTTCGATCTAGAACATGCCCCAAAATCACTCGAGCCTAGAACTGGAGAGCCACGAACCACGAACCGTGCTCAACTCTAGTAACGATGTAGTTCGTCGCTCCCGCGGCAGCACACATCACTCCGTGTGACACCGCAGAAACGAGGAACCTCTCCTTACCTGCCTCCCAGCCGCTATGAGGAAGGAAGGAGGTGGGCGGGATGTTCCGGCCACTCATCTCCGCCCCTCCGCTGCTATTGGGCGGTCGCTCAGTGACGTCGCTGTGACGCCGCACGGACCGTCCCCTTAGAAAGGAGGCGGTTCGCCGGTCACAGCGACGTCGCCGGGCAGGTAAGTATGTGTGACGGGTCTGGTCGGTGTTGTGCGGCATGGGCAGCGATTTACCCGTGTCGCGCAACAGATGGGGGCGGGTACCCACACTAGCGATATCGGGACCGATATCGCAGTGTGTAAAGTAGCCTTTAGTCACATGACCAAGACTGTATCTGTGTCCCTACAACACACTTGAGACAAATGTGTGTGTGAGCCTGCATTGTGGGGTATATATAATATATTATAGAGCTGGGAAGGATCATTCTAAGCAGTGAGCTGTTCCAGTATTTGTAGGAAAATACCCAGTAGAAGCATCAAACACAGCACCAATACCTCCCATCAGTATCCCACCACAGTGCCATGTAACCCATGCCCTACACTCCCATCTACACCAATACTATACAGGCACAAACTAGTATATCTGACTAAAAGCCCCCAAAATATGAAGAACGGCCTATAGTTGAGTGTGGATATAAAATCTATGTGAGCAGAGCTAGAATAGAAATCACTGATCGCATTGAAGTCATTCTGACCATAAATCACCATGATATCAAGGTGAGGAGTTGTGTGTTACTGCTGGGAGGAAAGGGTTAACAGTGGAATATTAAGGTGCATTTCTGTGTGCAGTGTTACTAGTCAATGTAACAATTCAGTATGAGCTGCTCTTGGTGCCGGGGGAGGGAGATGCTCTCCTGAGCAAGATAGATGGGGAATGAACATAATATCTATATAGTGTAAGGCAGGGGGTCTCAAACTCGGCTGGGTGTATGGGCCGCACAGAGGAAAAAAATAATTTGGGGGGCTGCATTCTTTGCAAGACAAAGTGACATTTTTATTGGTACCATATATGTATATATTTTTTTCACACACCTTTGGATGACTGATTTTCAACATTTTTCACTTGTTTATTATAACAAATGTGCACATTCTTTGGTTAAATCTAAAAAAAATAAATGTGATGTTAAAAAAAAGTCATGCCTTATTTTGTTTTTTTTTACATTTTATCCCTTTCTTTTAACTAATAGTGTTACAATTATGACGCTAGCGTTTTGTGAAGGGAATGCTTTGCCTACTTCCGTGACTATGGCCTTCCGGAACTGCTGCATTTTGGCTGACCTCTCCGCCTCGGGAATAAGAGACATAAAGTTCTCCTTGTAGCGTGGGTCTAACAGTGTTACCAACCAGTAATGATTGTCGGCCAAGATGTTCTTAACGCGAGGGTCACGAGACAGGCAGCTTACCATAAAGTCATCCATGTGCGCCAGACTCTTAACAGCCATCACTTCAGTATCCAGACCAACACGATGACTGAACATGCTGTCCTCCTCCTTCTCCTCCTCCTCCTCATCTACCCTGTCCTCTGGCCAGCCACGCTGAACTGAGCATATGACTGGTATGCATGTCATATCCTCAATTTGGCCGGAGAGTTGCTCCATGTCTTCATCTTCCTCCTCGTCATAGTCCTCCACTGCACGTTGTGATGAGACGAGGCTGGGCTATGTGTTATCACCCACACCCACTACTGTTTCTTGCTCCAACTCATCGTGTTCCGCCTGCAATGCATCATGTTTGGTTTTGAGCAGAGACCGTTTTAGAAGGCAGAGAAGCGGTATGGTGACGCTAATAATGGCGTCATCGCCGCTCACCATCTTGGTGGAGTCCTCAAAGTTTTGGAGGATGGTACATAGGTCGGACATCCATCTCCACTCCTCAGGTGTTATGTGTGGAGTTTGACCCATTTCCCGACGGCTTAGGTGATGCAGGTACTCAACAACTGCCCTCTTCTGCTCACATATCCTGATCAACATGTGCAGAGTTGAATTCCAACGCGTGGGGACATCACACACCAGTCTGTGAGCCGGAAGATGCAAACGACGCTGAAAGCCGGCAAGGCCGGCTGAAGCAGTAGGTGACTTTCGAAAATGTGCAGACAGGCGGCGAACTTTTACCAGCAGATCAGACAGCTCTGGGTATGACTTTAGAAACCGCTGAACCACGAGGTTGAGCACATGGGCCATGCATGGAACATGTGTCAGCTGGCCTCGCCTCAAAGCCGCCACTAGGTTCCGGCCATTGTCACACACAACCTTTCCTGGCTTTAGGTTCAGAGGTGTGAGCCAGTGATCTGCATGCTGTTTTAGAGCTGTCCACACCTCTTCTGCATTGTGGGATTTGTCACTTATGCAGATTAGCTGCAGCACAGCCTGTTGCCGCTTCGCCGAGGCAGTGCTGCAGTGCTTCCAGCTTGGGACTGGTGTGGAGGGTAAAGTGGATGAGGATGCGCAGGAGGAGGAGGAGGCTGAAGAGCATGACATTCCGGAGCTGTAGAGTGTGGGTGAAACCCTGACTGAGGTAGGGCCTGCAAACCTTGGTGTGGGAAGGACTTGTTCCGTTCCTCGCTCAAACTGGGTCCCAGCTGGGCTGGGCTGGGTAGGGCGTTGTGGGGGGTTTGTCTATCTCCGTTTGAGGTGAGTTTGTTTAAGTTAGCCTTTTCTTTGGCGTTTTTTGGAGCCCTGCGGGTTGGGGAGTTGGTATCGCCCAGTAAGGCGTTCCCCGGGGGCTTGGATTGGGGTGACATTGTCAGTGGAAAACGGAGTTGAATTTTGGATTAGGAAATCGAAAACTGATCAGAGAGGTGTGGGTAGACTAGTCCGTTTGGGGATGGTTGTGGCATCTGATATGTGCCCGTTCAAGTGTCTCGGGAATTTTCAACAGATCCGTCCGAAGGTGGATGGCCCCTTATTATGTCACGAGGATGGGTCCTTTTTATCGAGATACCAATTTGTGAGTGTTTTTAGGGCATGTTTGAAGTCGTTGGGGTTAGATCCGAAGTCTTTCGGATTGGGGCAGCGACGGAGGCCTCTATATGCGGCCTACCGGAGGAGACAGTTAAGCAGATTGGTAGGTGGAAGTCGCAGCGCTTTAAGTCGTATGTACGTCCCCAGGTGGTTGTTGGCAATTGAGGGGAAAAGGGGGGGGTATTAGGGTAGCAATGGGGGGGGAGAGTGTGTGTTTTTTGTCAATTTGGTTTGGTGAGGCAATAAAATGGTGTCGTCTGTACATTTTGTATTGCAGAAGCACCCCCCCTTCCTTCCCTGGTCTGGATCCTTGGCCACTCTTATGTGTATTGGGGAGCCCGACGAGCGGACGCGAGATGGAACGGGAGACAGCTAGGTTTTGAGAAGGACCTGGCTCTCGTGCGATGGCTCGGTGTTCGGGGGTTAGGGTGGAACAGGGTGTTGCAGGAGGTGCATAGATACGCCCGGTTGGACAGACCTCCTGACATCTTAGTGTTGCATGCCGGGGGGAATGATTTGGGTGGGCGTCCTTTTCGAATCTTTATAAAGGACATCAAACATGATTTGTTACGGTTATGGGTGTCGTTTCCAGGTCTAACGATAGTCTGGTCGGAGATAGTAGCGAGAAAGAGTTGGCAGAAAGCGCGGTCAGTTGACAGGTTGAACAAGGCGCGGGCGAAGGTTAATAGGGCGATCTCGAAGTTTGTTAGTCGGAACGGGGGTATAGCAATACGGCATGTTGAGTTGGAAAGGACGGAAGAGGAATTTTGGTTGGCTGACGGGGTACACCTTAATGCGGTGGGAACTGACTTATGGGCTCTTGGCTTGCAGGGAGGTATTGAGAGGGCCCTTTGGTTGCGGGGGGTCTCAGGCACTTGAAGGGTTTCAAGGTGCCTTCGTTGTGGTGTTGTTTATTGGTGGGTCCTTGAAGTTGGTTTAAAATTGGTTCGGGGATTCATCCGGGTATGGATCCCCTCATTGGCAGAATTGATGGTCCCCTGGTGATTTTGGGGGGGAACCCCGACGGGGTATGTCGGGGCCCCTGGGGGTGTGGTTGGGGTTGACGGAGGATTAACCCTTACCATTTGGTGCTCCTGAGCCAGTGTGGGTAACGGCTGGGAGCAAGTTGAGGTTTTTTATTGCTCGGTTATGGGAATCACCAGGGTTTTGGTAGCTTCAAGGACCTTACCACATTGCAAATTTTATTGGTTATGTATTCTTGTTAATAAAATGGCTGCTATGGCCAAAATTATCCAAAGATAAATTTGTGTCTGTGTAATTACTTTTAAATAAGAAATGGGAATGGAGGTGTGGGGTATGAAAGGAAGACCAGAGTCAACAATTCCAGGGTCAAGCATGTTTATTTGCGTAAGCTTCGTTCCAGGGTAGAAAGGGTAAGAGTGCCTTTCAGAATTCGAAGTGGTCGGACTGTACGGACCACCAAGAACTGCCGGAGAGCTTGAACATCTTCCCATGGATTTGCGACATCCTCCCTCATCAGTTACGTAGGTAAGCAGGTTCTCAGCATTGCAGCCCATTTGTTGTCTTAAGTTAGTTAAGCGGGGTTAACTAACCTGTCAGTTCAGCCTCAGGTCTAAAGCAGAGGCCTGGACTCCACTCCTTACTCCTCACTCCACAACTCTCCTTAAAAACAACTGACTCCTTTTTCCTGCCCCGGGGTCTCCAGACCCCTAGGTGGGCGTTTCCTTCCGTCTGGTCCTGCCCACTGGTGTGCCTGTCTTTCCCTGGGGGAGGTGACTAGGATTTTCTGGTTGGCTTTGTGTGACTTAGGTGAGGGAAGTTGTTATGCGGGGGCCTATGTGTGACTACCTGCAGTGTCAGGGCGTCACATATGTATGTGTGTATGTCTGCTAAAGGAATCCGCACCGTCATATTTACAAACACAAAATTTTGCAGACACCTCATGTGAGTCAGGGAACGTCGTAGACTATGTTTTAACAGGAATATTTAACCCCGCGCTTTACAGTTACTCTCCAAAAAACCTGCCTCCATTAAACTGAATGGAGGTGGGAGCTGCAAGTTATTAATAGCAGCTGTGATTGGTTGCTATAGGAACAAAGGACATTCATAGTATAAGAAGCTTATGTGTGAGATAATATGATGTCAGTGGGGAGACAGATAGAGAGAGACAGACACAGACTGAGAGACAAACAGACAGAGACAGATAGGCATAGACAGACAGGGAAAGAGACAGAGACAAACAGACAGAGGCAGACAGGGAAAGAGACAGACAGAGATAGACAGGGAAAAAAGGCAGACAGACAGAGACAGAGAAAGAGACAGAGGCAGATAGGGAAACAGACAGAGACAAACATACAGAGACAGGCAGGAGAAAAGGCAGACCGACAGGGAAAGAGACAGACAGGGGAAGAGACAGACAGAGAGAGACAGACAGATAGAGACAGACAAAGAAATACAGAGATAGACAGGGAAAGAGACAAACGGGGAATGAGTCAGACAGAGAGAGACAAAGAGAGACAGGCAGAGAGAGACAGGGAAAGAGACAGACAGGGGAAGAGAAAGACAGAGACAGACAAAGAAATACAGAGACAGACAGGGGAAGAGACAGACAGGGGAAGAGACAGACAGGGGAAGAGACAGACAGACAGGGAAAGAGACAGACCTGGAAAAGAGACAGACCTGGAAAAGAGACAGGCCTGGAAAAGAGACAGACAGACATAGAAACAGACAGCCACAAAGAGAGAGAGAGACAGACAGACACAGAGAGACAGACAGAGATAGAGAGACAGACAGACATGGATAGAGATAGAGACACACAGAGACAGACAGATGACAGAGACTGGGAGAGAGACAGACAGAAGCATAAATCCCTAACTAAAACTTAACATTTAATGATAGTTTTAAAAGGTAAAAAAACACAAATCATGTAAATAGAATGACTCTCTTCTGTGCATAGAGTCAACATTTTGTGTTTGTAAATATGACGGTGCGGATTCCTTTAGCAGACATACACACATACATATGTGACGCCCTGACACTGCAGGTAGTCACACATAGGCCCCCGCATAACAACTTCCCTCACCTAAGTCACACAAAGCCAACCAGAAAACCCTAGTCACCTCCCCCAGGGAAAGACAGGCACACCAGTGGGCAGGACCAGACGGAAGGAAACGCCCACCTAGGGGTCTGGAGACCCCGGGGCAGGAAAAAGGAGTCAGTTGTTTTTAAGGAGAGTTGTGGAGTGAGGAGTAAGGAGTGGAGTCCAGGCCTCTGCTTTAGACCTGAGGCTGAACTGACAGGTTAGTTAACCCCGCTTAACTAACTTAAGATAACAAATGGGCTGCAATGCTGAGAACCTGCTTACCTACGTAACTGATGAGGGAGGATGTCGCAAATCCATGGGAAGATGTTCAAGCTCTCCTGCAGTTCTTGGTGGCCCGTACAGTCCGACCACTTCGAATTCTGAAAGGCACTCTTAAGCTGGGTTCACACTAAACGACAGCGACAACGACGTCGCTGTTACGTCACCATTTTCGGTGACGTAACAGCGACCTTGTAAGTCGCTGTTATGATCGCTGCTTAGCTGTCAAACACAGCAGAAGCAGCGATCATAACGTCGCTGTGCTACATGTTCAGAGAGCAGGGAGCCGCGCATAGCGCCGGCTCCTTGCTCTCCTACAGTACACATCGGGTTAATTAACCCGATGTGTGCTGCAGCTACATGTCACAGTGCAGAGAGCAGGGAGCCGCGCTTAGTGCTGGCTCCTTGCTCTCCTGCAGCACACATCGGGTTAATTAACCCGATGTGTGCTGCAGCTACATGTCACAGTTCAGAGAGCAGGGAGCCGCGCGCACTGCTTAGCGCTGGCTCCTTGCTCTCCTTGCTACAGTATACATCGGGTTAATTACCCGATGCATACTGCAGCCACATGTCACAGTGCAGGAGCCGGCACTGGCAGCAAGGGCGGAGGCTGGTAACCAGCGTAAACATCGGGTAACCAGGGAAAGGTCTTCCCTTGGTTACCCGATGTTTACGCTGGTTACAGCTTACCGCAGCTGCCAGTGCCGGCTCCTGATCGCTTCATTTCGTCGCTCTCTCGCTGTCACACACAGCGATGTGTGTGTCACAGCGGGAGAGTGACGACCAAAAAATGAAGCTGGACATTCAGCAACGACCGGCGACCTCACAGCAGGGGCCAGGTCGTTGCTGGATGTCACACACAGCGACAGCGACGGGACGTCGCTGCAACGTCACAGAAAATGGTGACGTAGCAGCGACGTCGTTGTCGTTGTCGCTGTGTGTGACACCAGCTTTACCCTTTCTACCCTGGAACGAAGCTTAGGCAAATAAACATGCTTGACCCTGGAATTGTTGACTCCGGTCTTCCTTTCATACCCCACACCTCCATTCCCATTTCTTATTTAAAAGTAATTACACAGACACAAATTTATCTTTGGATAATTTTGGCCATAGCAGCCATTTTATTAACAAGAATACATAACCAATAAAATTTGCAATGTGGTAAGGTCCTTGAAGCTACCAAAACCCTGGTGATTCTCATAACCGAGCAATAAAAAACCTCAACTTGCTCCCAGCCGTTACCCACACTGGCTCAGGAGCACCAAATGGTAAGGGTTAATCCTCCGTCAACCCCAACCACACCCCCAGGGGCCCCGACATACCCCGTCGGGGTTCCCCCCCAAAATCACCAGGGGACCATCAATTCTGCCAATGAGGGGATCCATACCCGGATGAATCCCCGAACCAATTTTAAACCAACTTCAAGGACCCACCAATAAACAACACCACAACGAAGGCACCTTGAAACCCTTCAAGTGCCTGAGACCCCCCGCAACCAAAGGGCCCTCTCAATACCTCCCTGCAAGCCAAGAGCCCATAAGTCAGTTCCCACCGCATTAAGGTGTACCCCGTCAGCCAACCAAAATTCCTCTTCCGTCCTTTCCAACTCAACATGCCGTATTGCTATACCCCCGTTCCGACTAACAAACTTCGAGATCGCCCTATTAACCTTCGCCTGCGCCTTGTTCAACCTGTAAACTGACCGCGCTTTCTGCCAACTCTTTCTCGCTACTATCTCCGACCAGACTATCGTTAGACCTGGAAACGACACCCATAACCGTAACAAATCATGTTTGATGTCCTTTATCAAGATTCGAAAAGGACGCCCACCCAAATCATTCCCCCCGGCATGCAACACTAACATGTCAGGAGGTCTGGTCTATCCAACCGGGCGTATCTATGCACCTCCTGCAACACCCTGTTCCACCCTAACCCCCGAACACCGAGCCATCGCACGAGAGCCAGGTCCTTCTCAAAACCTAGCTGTCTCCCGTTCCATCTCGCGTCCGCTCGTCGGGCTCCCCAATACACATAAGAGTGGCCAAGGATCCAGACCAGGGAAGGAAGAGGGGGTGCTTCTGCAATACAAAATGTACAGACGACACCATTTTATTGCCTCACCAAACCAAATTGACAAAAAACACACACTCTCACCCCCCCCCCATTGCTACCCTAATACCCCCCCCCTTTTCCCCTCAATTGCCAACAACCACCTGGGGACGTACATACGACTTAAAGCGCTGCGACTTCCACCTACCAATCTGCTTAACTGTCTCCTCCGGTAGGCCGCATATAGAGGCCTCCGTCGCTGCCCCAATCCGAAAGACTTCGGATCTAACCTCAACGACTTCAAACATGCCCTAAAAACACTCACAAATTGGTATCTCGATAAAAAGGACCCATCCTCGTGACATAATAAGGGGCCATCCACCTTCGGACGGATCTGTTGAAAATTCCCGAGACACTTGAACGGGCACATATCAGATGCCACAACCATCCCCAAACGGACTAGTCTACCCACACCTCTCTGATCAGTTTTCGATTTCCTAATCCAAAATTCAACTCCGTTTTCCACTGACATAATGTCACCCCAATCCAAGCCCCCGGGGAACGCCTTACTGGGCGATACCAACTCCCCAACCCGCAGGGCTCCAAAAAACGCCAAAGAAAAGGCTAACTTAAACAAACTCACCTCAAACGGAGATAGACAAACCCCCCACAACGCCCTACCCAGCCGGGTAGGGACCCAGCCCAGCCCAGCTGGGACCCAGTTTGAGCGAGGAACGGAACAAGTCCTTCCCACACCAAGGTTTGCAGGCCCTACCTCAGTCAGGGTTTCACCCACACTCTACAGCTCCGGAATGTCATGCTCTTCAGCCTCCTCCTCCTCCTGCGCATCCTCATCCACTTTACCCTCCACACCAGTCCCAAGCTGGAAGCACTGCAGCACTGCCTCGGCGAAGCGGCAACAGACTGTGCTGCAGCTAATCTGCATAGGTGACAAACCCCACAATGCAGAAGAGGTGTGGACAGCTCTAAAACAGCATGCAGATCACTGGCTCACACCTCTGAACCTAAAGCCAGGAAAGGTTGTGTGTGACAATGGCCGGAACCTGGTGGCGGCTTTGAGGCGAGGCCAGCTGACACATGTTCCATGCATGGCCCATGTGCTCAACCTCGTGGTTCAGCGGTTTCTAAAGTCATACCCAGAGCTGTCTGATCTGCTGGTAAAAGTTCGCCGCCTGTCTGCACATTTTCGAAAGTCACCTACTGCTTCAGCCGGCCTTGCCGGCTTTCAGCGTCGTTTGCATCTTCCGGCTCACAGACTGGTGTGTGATGTCCCCACGCGTTGGAATTCAACTCTGCACATGTTGATCAGGATATGTGAGCAGAAGAGGGCAGTTGTTGAGTACCTGCATCACCTAAGCCGTCGGGAAATGGGTCAAACTCCACACATAACACCTGAGGAGTGGAGATGGATGTCCGACCTATGTACCATCCTCCAAAACTTTGAGGACTCCACCAAGATGGTGAGCGGCGATGACGCCATTATTAGCGTCACCATACCGCTTCTCTGCCTTCTAAAACGGTCTCTGCTCAAAACCAAACATGATGCATTGCAGGCGGAACACGATGAGTTGGAGCAAGAAACAGTGGTGGGTGTGGGTGATAACACACAGCCCAGCCTCGTCTCATCACAACGTGCAGTGGAGGACTATGACGAGGAGGAGGATGAAGACATGGAGCAACTCTCCGGCCAAATTGAGGATATGACATGCATACCAGTCATATGCTCAGTTCAGCGTGGCTGGCCAGAGGACAGGGTAGATGATGAGGAGGAGGAGGAGGAGGAGGAGAAGGAGGAGGACAGCATGTTCAGTCATCGTGTTGGTCTGGATACTGAAGTGATGGCTGTTAAGAGTCTGGCGCACATGGATGACTTTATGGTAAGCTGCCTGTCTCGTGACCCTCGCGTTAAGAACATCTTGGCCGACAATCATTACTGGTTGGTAACACTGTTAGACCCACGCTACAAGGAGAACTTTATGTCTCTTATTCCCGAGGCGGAGAGGTCAGCCAAAATGCAGCAGTTCCGGAAGGCCATAGTCACGGAAGTAGGCAAAGCATTCCCTTCACAAAACGCTAGCGTCATAATTGTAACACTATTAGTTAAAAGAAAGGGATAAAATGTAAAAAAAAACAAAATAAGGCATGACTTTTTTTTAACATCAAATTTTTTTTTTTTAGATTTAACCAAAGAATGTGCACATTTGTTATAATAAACAAGTGAAAAATGTTGAAAATCAGTCATCCAAAGGTGTGTGAAAAAAATATATATATATGGTACCAATAAAAATGTCACTTTGTCCTGCAAAGAATGCAGCCCCCCAAATTATTTTTTTCCTCTGTGCGGCCCATACACCCAGCCGAGTTTGAGACCCCCTGCCTTACACTATATAGATATCATGTTCATTCCCCATCTATCTTGCTCAGGAGAGCATCTCCCTCCCCCGGCACCAAGAGCAGCTCATATTGAATTGTTACATTGACTAGTAACACTGCACACAGAAATGCACCTTAATATTCCACTGTTAACCCTTTCCTCCCAGCAGTAACACACAACTCCTCACCTTGATATCATGGTGATTTATGGTCAGAATGACTTCAATGCGATCAGTGATTTCTATTCTAGCTCTGCTCACATAGATTTTATATCCACACTCAACTATAGGCCGTTCTTCATATTTTGGGGGCTTTTAGTCAGATATACTAGTTTGTGCCTGTATAGTATTGGTGTAGATGGGAGTGTAGGGCATGGGTTACATGGCACTGTGGTGGGATACTGATGGGAGGTATTGGTGCTGTGTTTGATGCTTCTACTGGGTATTTTCCTACAAATACTGGAACAGCTCACTGCTTAGAATGATTCTTCCCAGCTCTATAATATATTATATATACCCCACAATGCAGGCTCACACACACATTTGTCTCAAGTGTGTTGTAGGGACACAGATACAGTCTTGGTCATGTGACTAAAGGCTACTTTACACACTGCGATATCGGTCCCGATATCGCTAGTGTGGGTACCCGCCCCATCTGTTGCGCGACACGGGCAAATCGCTGCCCATGCCGCACAACACCGACCAGACCCGTCACACATACTTACCTGACCGGCGACGTCGCTGTGACCGGCGAACCGCCTCCTTTCTAAGGGGGCGGTCCGTGCGGCGTCACAGCGACGTCACTGAGCGACCGCCCAATAGCAGCGGAGGGGCGGAGATGAGTGGCCGGAACATCCCGCCCACCTCCTTCCTTCCTCATAGCGGCTGGGAGGCAGGTAAGGAGAGGTTCCTCGTTTCTGCGGTGTCACACGGAGTGATGTGTGCTGCCGCAGGAGCGACGAACTACATCGTTACTGCTGCAGTAACGATAATCGAGAATGGAGACCCATGTCACCGATGAGCGATTTTGCACGTTTTTGCAACGATGCAAAATCGCTCATCGGTGTCACACGCAGCAACATCGCTAATGCGGCCGGATGTGCGTCACAAATTCCGTGACCCCAACGACTCCGCATTAGCGATGTCGCAGCGTGTAAAGCCCCCTTTAGTGGGAGTGGTGTACAGGGTCTTAGCAGTAAAGAGTATTCCATATTTCTGCCAGATACCCACAGAGATATTGAAATCTGAAAAAAGAGACTTCTGCTCATTGAAGGTAAGAACTGCTCACATAGCGTTCAACTCCACAGCAAACGAGTGCTCTAGCACTGGCATCTCAGCAGGGATATTCCCCTACTACACATGTGTGTCTGGGTCGCTGTGACAGTTTACAGGACATAACTCAAGGCACCTAGATAGAAGGCAGAGGTACTGGGATTGGTTGGTTTTTGGTGACGGAGGTGCAGGGGCTGGCGCCCATGTGCAGTGCTGGCTAAGGTATATTGATGATATTTTGATTTTTTGGCAGGGCACTGTGGAGCAGCTCGAGAAATTTATGGAGGAACTTAATAACAACACCTTTAACATCAGATTGACA